>NC_030990.1:2614605-2622090 GCF_000149955.1 Fusarium oxysporum f. sp. lycopersici 4287
CGTTTAAGCCCAGAGTACAACAGGGTCGTTCTTGGGGTCGTTACGGGACTCGAAGAACCCTCCGAGGTGTTAGTTCAACTACCAATTGGGCGCGAGTCGGGACAACAACTTACAGTAGAAGAGGTGCTTGTCTTCCTCCTCATTGTCAAGATAACCACTGTACTGCTTGACCTTGTCAACACCGAGCTTTGAAGGGTCGACTTTCTTAGCACGGAGGTTGAAGTTGTCGAGTTTTCCGCCAACCTCGCGATGCTTCTCGCCATTCTTCTCGACCCAGAGGGACTGGACATCAGCACCCTTGACGATGTGATCCCAGTGGGCATCGGGCCGACGGTTGGCCTTCTTGGGCTGGGTCAGGACCTGCTTCTTGAAAGCCTCGACAGCGTCGGGGGCAAGAAGAGTGACCTCGTCCCAGACAGCCTTGGCCTCTGATGAGATCTCGCCAAAGAACTTCTCGAGGGGCTTGGTCCAGGCGTTGACGTCGACCAGAGGCTTGGAGTCGCCGCCGAGAACCTGCTGCTCTTGCAGGCCGACGGCCGAAGAGGCAGCGCCCAGCACGAGCGCGGAAGTTGACAAACGCATTGTCTGCTGTTTGAACAGGCTTCAGTGACTGCTTTTGCTGAAGATGGCGATGAGACTAGAGAATGCGGAGGAGTTGTTGGACAAGAAAAGTGATGTTGTTGATGGAAGAGAGAGAAGTAAACGCGCAAGCCAGGCAAGCGACGTAATATGGCTGGGGAAGCTCCCCCAGACCGTCTGAGACCTCCGTCAGATGGGACGCCGAGCAACGCAGCTGACCACTCAACACGCCCCGCGTAGCGGCTACGCTTCCTAGCGGCAGGGGCGATTCAGGCAGTTGCCGGGGAGCTCTGCTATCAGAAAGCCACTGTAGCTATGTGTGTATCTGTTAGTGCAGCGTTGCGTGTCACCTATACGCAAGGTACCAAAGGACCAGGCTAAGCTAGGAAGGCAGCTTGCGCCAACAACTCAAATATCCACTTTATGCTCGATAACGTGACTCGACGACGCTATCTCACCCTGATGAGTCGTTGATAAGAGGTGTTCGGGATTTAACTCTCCGTTGAAAGGCTGCCTCGTGATGATGAATAAATGTTCTTGTCGATGCAGAGGATTATGGAGTGGCCAATGTTCTCTGACTTGTGCCTTATTTCGCACCCTCAACTCACTCCATGATCCCCAGCAATTATTTAGGTGTAGCCAGGGTGTAAAGCCGGTGCCGGTTCAGTGACGTAGACGATACAGGACCCGTTTGCTGTGTCACCGTTCACGTCTGAACTGATAATGCACGCACTAAAACATGGTCAGAGGTTGATTACGATTCGGTTCAAGTGTGTCTCATTGATGGTTGTAAGCCTGCCAGAATCGGAGAGCATCCATTCTCACAAGGCAGCTTGCTCAAATGACTCTGGAACGCAAAGGAAACTGGATTTGCTTTTAGTCATGTACTTTGTTTTAATGGTAATAAACGTCCCTTCCACCACAACCTAGTACCTGAGGCGACCGCAATCGGCATACCAACATGGATGCAGCAGCCCTAGGCATGAAACATGAGTGAGGCGGCAAGTTGTAACTGATAGTTAGACGGGTCATCATGGGCCAAGGATTAGGTTCCCAGCTTACCCTTTGCATGGTTTAGCATTCTATTGATATTCCTTGTTCAACTCTGGCCGATTATTCAAGTTCCTACCTACCCTATGTCTGCAATTGTATCGAAGAGGTAGTATATTCCTCCTGTTACATACCAAAAAGACAATAGGTTCATCGATGTCAATATAACTTACCTAGTTTCTCCTTTTTACTAATTTTGCCAAAAGTTGTCTAGGTTAAAAGAAGCTCGAGCTTGAGCACATACATCTAGAGTATGTGCTCAGATACTAACCTTGACTGAGCTTCCACACCCTTAAGACTTAAGCCAATACATAAGCATTACTTGGCTGGGTACCACTTAACTTTTCTCGAGGAATATCCTGGTCACTAGAGATCATGTAGGCATCGTTCTTTATTCGTGAGAAGCACATATACGCCCCTATTCATAGGTTTCCACCAGCTTGGTTTCTAAACTACATGGTCAGCCACTGAGTAAGAACCAACTTCAGAGCGGCGGCCTAGTCAAAACGATCGATATTTCACAAGTTATTCAGCAGACGAAAATGTATTGTATATTGGAGTTAGTCTTCAGGAACACGTAGCAATGAGTTGTCTCTGTTCAAATACTGCTATAGGATCAAGGTAGTTAGCATATTTACTCAAAAGCATTCATCCTATGCAGAAACCGTAGTCAGACAGGATGCTAACAGCTCACCACACGACTCAGTCTTCAGATAGAGGCATAAGCAGTTATCATTAGACCTTTTTCACCAAATGAAGAGTCAGACCGATGGCCAAGACATGTCATATCATACGAGGCGAGGTGTATGTTATTCACAAGCTTGGTGACATGAATCTAGCCTGTGGCTAAGATACAGCACGGTTATTACTTATAAAATGATTATGGAGAAAAATCAGACGAGGGAACCAAGGGGATATGCCATGTCCATAGCAAATCTTGCGATTCTCACATCATGTAAGTTATGTTGATTCTAGATATCAGCAGGTTTAGCCCATCCGCATTATTCCAACAATTACTACATAAGTATAAGAACAGGAACCCAATCAAGGATGACATGGAGGCTCAGCATATGCCTTATTACCGAGAAAGGGGAGAATGGGTCATTATAAGTGGTAAAATTTAATGAATGGTTACGAGGTATGATACATATCGTTATGACTCAAAAGGTATGACGAAGGCCTACCTATCTTCTTTATTGGTGCGGGGCATTACGCAGTAGGAAATCCAAACCTGACTGATGGCGGGGTCCAGAAAAAAGTTCTGGTAAATCTAGAAGGTGAAAGTGCCTACTGTCTTTATTAACTACCTCATTTCTACTCAAGGCTCAGCAATTCATCGCAGCATCCTCTGTTTCCCTTCTAATTTCTTCCATCTCATAAATAAATCGCCTACCATGTCTCGCCAGATCCAACAACCATCCAACCAAATCAGGCTCACAAACGTCTCCCTCGTACGCCTCAAGAAGGGAAAGAAGCGCTTCGAGCTCGCCTGCTACAAGAACAAGGTCCTCGAGTGGCGATCCGGTATCGAGACAGATCTCGATAATGTTCTCCAGATCCCAAACGTCTTCCTCAACGTGTCCAAGGGCCAAACGGCGCCTCGTGAGGATCTCGACAAGGCCTTTGGCAAGGGCAAGTCCACAGACGACATCATCCTCGAGATTTTGAAAAAGGGCGAGATGCAAGTCGGCGAGAAAGAGCGCGCGGCGCAGACAGAGCGGGTGCACAACGAGGTTGTCAGCATAGTCGCCAGCAAACTGGTCGATCCGAGAACCAAGCGCGTTTACACATCTGGCATGATCGAGAAGGCTCTTGACATGCTCAGCTCACAGGCTCACACCGCGACACCCGACAAGAGCGCTGCCGGAAGTGCTACTGGAACACCTGCGACTGGAGAAGCGGGCGAAGCTAAGCCCAGGGCCCAGCACAACTGGACGGGCGTTAGCACGACCAAGAGCGCAAAGAGCCAGGCTCTTGAAGCTATGAAAGCTCTCATCGCTCATCAGCCTATCCCAGTAGCGAGGGCACGCATGAGGCTTCGTATCGCCTGTACCACCAACGTCCTCAAACAAGCTGTGAAAGGAGCAAAGGGGGCCAACAAGGAAGAAGACGGCGAGCAAAAGGCCGTGGGCACAGTCAAGGACAAGATTCTCAGTTACGTTGAGCAAGTCGAGAGTCAAGATGTCGTTGGTTCGGAATGGGAAGTTGTAGGCTTTGTAGAACCTGGGGCCTTTAAGCCCCTATCTGACTTTATTGGCAATGAGACCAAGGGACAGGGAAGAGTTGAGGTTTTGGATATGGCTGTCACGCACGAGGATTAAGTAACAAACACACTTAAGCAGTCAAAAGAGAAATCATGATACCCTTGCCTAGAATCATCCAGTATCTTTTCCTTTCCGTAGCGATACCCATGTTGACCCCAGTTTACCCTGTCATTGACTTCGTAGAGCCATAAACTTCACGTGTTTGTAGCATGGACACTTCCTGCTCCCTCATTGAACATCTTTACTTGAATACTTTTGATTCGTGACTCTGATCTAGAGTACAGCCCTTGCTTTGGCTGCATATGCCAGAAAGCAAACCTCTCAAAATGCTCAGAAAGATGGAGAAACCAGCCGTCACGCCTGTCCACCCATAACCAACACCCATAAAAAGTTTAACCACCCTTCTTCTTGGAGACACCGACGGTCCTGCCACGGCGACCAGTGGTCTTGGTGTGCTGACCGCGGACACGGAGACCCCAGTAGTGTCGGAGACCACGGTGGGCGCGGATCTTCTTGAGGCGCTCGAGATCCTCACGGAGCTTGGAGTCGACACCGTTGGCAAGAATGTGAGAGTCCTTGCCATCGACGATATCGCGCTGTCGGTTGATGAACCACGTGGGGATCTTGTACTGGGTAGGGTTTTGGAGGATAGTGACGATTCGCTCGAGCTCTTCAGAGGTGAGCTCACCAGCGCTATGAATTATTGTCAGTATATTTTGTGCATCTCGTAGGTATGAAAACTCGCGTACCGCTTGTTCAGATCGACATCGGCCTTCTTGCAGACCAAGTTGGAGTATCGGCGACCGACACCCTTGATCTTGGTCAAGGCGTACATAACCTTTTGCTTTCCGTCAACATTGGTGTTGAGAAGACGGAGAATCTGTCCATCGTTAACATCTGCTTCTCTGGGGTTTCATTTCTCATGATCGATTTCGATGCACACAACGCTGAACAGGATGGCATGAGCGCATTCGAGCGCAACGGTGTCGAATTCGATATCGATGAAATGATGCTGGAGAGGATGACTTACGAACTGGAAGTTCGACTTCTCTCCCGAGACGAGCGACATGATGGGCAACTTCTACCGGGCAGTTGCCGTATGCTCGTTGAATTCGATGATCGGGTGTAGAAGATAGAAGACTGAGTTGCAACCCTCGCTTATGGTGAAAAAAGCTGTGGGTACTAGGGCAAAGGAGCGCACAACTTGGGTGCGGATGGTAGTTGATCCGTGACTAGAACTAAGCCTATCTAAGACGTCACGTGAGCCATCTGATTCAGAGCTTGGGTCCCAGTCTCCCTGACTCATCCAATCTGAACTCAAATTTTTATATCATACGATTCACTCAGGTTCAACGCTCAGAACCACTACAAATGAGTGTACTTTAGGAAGCGCCTCGGGTCTGCATCGGACTCCAATATGAAGGACTTCAATTATCACACCAGGTAGGATATTATTCATCATATGCTGTCAACTTGTGCAGCCCAACATCCGTACTTTGTCGTCTTTTTCCATCGCTCGGTCAGCTCAGCTCGCCAGCTGATCTTGAGCCGGATACCACACCTCAGTGCTGGTACAAGACAAGACCAATATTGCAACGTTTTTTGAGTACGGAGTCTTTAGTGTTTTCACCAAATGGAGTCTTCCGTAATTTGACTGTTGTTACATTCCCTAGATAATTCTAATCTATTCCCGTTCATTTGTGTACCAGCACGCATCCTTCTATGCTTAGCCTGTCAAATCAATCTGTCCATGAGGACAAGCATTAGTACGTCTATCCCTTACGCCTTGCTCCAAACTTGGGCCAAGTTATTTCCTGTTCTGCACATGTAGTTGGATGTCATCGTTCTCGCAAATTCTCAGCTTCCATGGCTCCTTTCTGGCCACCTAGAATTCGTCAAGCGGGTCGTAACCCTACCGACATCAGCATTAAAGGGATTCTCTCGGTGAGGAAAAACAAACCTTTTCTTTCTTGAGTTGATGAGCAAGCATCTCTGAGAGATTCGCTCTGTCGGTCTCAGCGGTGAGATTAGTGCTCCTTGTTTGAAGGTGGGTAACTGACACCTCTTTGAGGCCCCGAATGGTCAAAATCTCGTCCAATCCCAGAATGTCGGTGATCCTGACATGACGATAAGAGAGCGGGAAGAATTGCTTCATCAGATCGGCTCGTGGACTGAGGTTGGCAAGTGTGGATTTCGAGATGCTGATGGTCAAACCCTCGAGCTTATCACATTCTGCAAGCTTTTTGAAAGTTTTTGCCGACTTGGGTCCGCACCAGTGAACCTTGATGTCACGGACATTCTGCACAAGCAGTAGGTTGCTGTCGAGGTGATACAAAAGTTCGCAGCAGCAGCGGAAACGGACAGCCTTCTTCCGAAAGAAGATGCGAAAGAATTCGTGGTTGAGTGCTGGACCCAGGATAGATGGCAAAGCCTTCATCTGAGGAGTGTGGAAAGACCCGAATTCGCGTTCCAGCTGTGGACAGTTGCAACTCACTTTTCGTGAACTGGGTTTGATACCCTTCGATTTGAAGACGGTATCAACCATCAAGTCAACAATACACTCTCGGATCTCGGCAGGTAGTCTCATGAAAGGAAAACCCTCGATGGGCGGTGGTCGGTCTAGGTCAGGGAGTCACTCGCTGCTTCTTGGGAACGGACGGTCAGATACTAGGGGGATTGCTTACCGGCAATTTCGAGGATCTCGGTGCACATCTCAATGATGTCGACACAGGTCTTGGACTCTTGGGGGTCCTTGTTGATCATGCGCGCGCACTTGGCTATCGTTGCAGCAACTGATTCTCTACGGCGAGGACTCAGCCGGACCATACTTCCCAGCTCTCTCGCGTCGATGACTCCGGCGTGAAAGCTTTCCAAACCCTGAAGGAGGACTTGAATGTTCTTGGTCAAGCCATACCGCGTATGTACGGCCTTGGACTTGAGGATATACCAAGACTTGCTCGACATGGCGACGACAGTAAGGGAACGCGATATACCTGAAAGCGGCGACGGTGGTGTGTCGATGCAGGTGTGAGGAAGCAAGTCAGGGAAAGATGATGGTGTTGAGAATATTATGAAGCAAGCGAAGAGAATATCTTCAAGTGAAGGAGCTCACCAACCCAGGCGCCTTTTTGATTCAGTAACTCAGGCAATGCCTAAGGTACCTAATTCAATGTTGGGATGGAAATGGATGGGCTCAATCACAGTGGAGGTCCATTGTGGTCTTCGCAGCAGGAGCCTGCACGCAGTGTCAAAATCCGCCTTCCCGCGCGCGCGTGCGTACTTACCTCACATTAACCTATGATATGGTGCCTTGACAACAGGAAAGTTGCTGACCCGAGTCAATGACAGGTACCAACTTTGGTGGAACCTCAAATGATTGAGACCATATCAAAGGCGAAAGAAGATGCGGTTAGTAAAATGGCTGTTCGAGCTTGGTGAGATGCCAATATCGCAGCGCAAACAAGCGGCAGTGACATTAGCGGGTAAGCGCATATACATAAATGATGATAACGACGATAATACGGAGCTGGAGTTGCAGTCCATTGGTGCACCGACAGGTATATATCCATAGGTTTACTCTGTGTCACATCGA
>NC_030990.1:2622190-2783911 GCF_000149955.1 Fusarium oxysporum f. sp. lycopersici 4287
TGCCAACTCAGGGATTCCTGGCCAACTATGGTAGCAAGTTAGTACTGAACTGGCCCTGTTAAAAGCAGCCGCGTAGAATTAACCTCACATGACACAGGAGAAGAAATTTGATTGCAAAACAAGTAGACTTTTATTGGTCTATCCAATTTAACGCCTTCTGGTCTATTTGCCCATTGCATGACCAAAGTAATATGCAAAACTCCTTGAGACAGTCGCTAAATCCAATATGCTATATTCCATACCACACATGTCGTGGCGTTTCAAATCATTTCATGCGGTTTTCTTTCGGTGCCCGAGACACCGTCGTCAAAGAAGACGATAAGAAAGACAGCCAATGCACACTGCTTTTGTTTTGGCGTCTTTTGTTGCTATGCTCTAATGCAATGATTATAGCGAAGTTCTGAGGTGGTGTTGCTCAGATCGTCAGCTGTTATTCCTGTTTGGGTTGGAACAGGCGCTGATCTTGAGATGGTTGCATCACCCAATTGGTGATATTGTCGTGAACAGAGACGGCTTCCAGAGTCGTGATTAGATGGATAAAATGCAACGCTCAAGGCGAGGATCTTCTAAGGGAGGTGATTTGGTGTGCCTGAGTAACGTTGCGGGCTTTTGGTGGCAGGCGTTGAAACTGGTGTTCTAGAACTCTTCCAAGTTTCGCCGCTATCGACAATCGGCGAGCCCGCATGCCCGCCCATCCATTATCACTGACCTTGCCATTTCAGGAAATGGACTACGATGATTTGACGGAGGAAGACGAGGAAGAAGTCTGATCATCGCTTTCGCTGTCGCCTTCCAGTGAGAAGTCAACGACACTGGGGGCTCTGGTGCAGCAAGGGCTGATGCCAATGAAATTGTCCTCCTCGATTTGTTCAGGACAAGAGGCGCCAAAGGTGAAGTCGAAGTGAGAGAGCATCTCCTGGTGCTGGAGATTCTGTGCGGTCATCGGCTTCTCGCTAGGGTGGGTGATCTTCTTTCCCTTCTTGTTCTTGGTCTTGCGCTCCTTGGTGGCATCCTTGTCCTTAGACCCCCACGTCCAGGTACGGGACAGCTTGTTGACGAGTGATGATTTTGATGATGAGACGGACTTGTCACTGTTCTGGCTGGACTTGGTCATGGTAGCTGTGATCTTTCCTGGGGTGTTGGCCTCGACGATATTTGTGCTTGAAGCGTCGGAGCGCACAGCGCGGCGGAAGTGCTCTCGGATGGCCATTGTGGATAATGTGTTGTAGTTGGCTGTAAAACAGGGTGTCTCGTTTTGTTATAGAGATAGAGAAAGGTGTAGGCTCGATGAGTGTATGTTGTTGAGTTGTTATGATCGAGGCAATGAGCTTGGAATTGACAGGATCCTCAACTAACTTTGAAAGTGCTGGGGATGGTATGGGCGATCGTTTATCATAAATGGATGGAAAGAGATAAGTGCAGCAGCCAGGACATTTAAAGGGAATCCCTGGAGACTGGAGATAGGAAAACCCCTCAAAGCCTTCGGTCGTTTCGGCCTGTATCCATGCGTTCTACTCTCTGGTGGCGCCTTGGAAAACCTGGGCTTGGTTGTGGAGGTGGAACCGCCTTGGGGTCCCTGATCCCGGGTACAAGTGGTACATTGGGGCGTCCTTTGGATTGCCTCTGGGTCTGGTAGCCCCCGGAAATGAAGACGCTGCACTGTGATTAGCTCAAGAGGGTGTCGGGGGCGGAGAATAGCGGAGGAGTCGGCGGCTTATACGGGGTCTGACCCTCAATGAGGTCAGTGTTGGCCAGAACAACTGTATGGAGAATCCCTGTAACGTCGGGCCGGGGAGTTGATTTTGGTACCAAGAGCACATTGCTCCCTCGCAACCCTCTCGCGGTTGGCCATGTGGTGGTGGATGGATCGGAAGTAACAGTTTTTAGCAACGCTGCAGATCCAGGAGTTGCAGACACATGTTGAGGCTACACAACCTACGCCACTATTGGTAAACTATCAGCCTCAAAGGGGCAGGCCGCAGGAGGGCGAAAGGTTGTTTTCTGCCTCTTGGCTCTGCTACTGGTTTTAGCCGGTGATCATTTCTATGATCGTTCTGACAGTGACAAGGGTGCCCAAGTGAGATTACGATTGCAGGCACCAGAGTTTCGTGCATGTCGACTGGCCCAGGCTTGGCTGACAGAAAATGGATCCAATAGCGAGCCTTGTTTCTTCCATTCCACCATACAGTACATATAACCATAGCCGAATGTGTCCGGTAGTCGATGTGGAAGTCAACGGAAGCATGGCGTTCAGGAGTTAGGTGAGTCGTGAGGCGCCTCGTGTATCAGCCGTTAATAATACCTGTCTCATACCGTCGACGCCTCTAAAAACAGACTTTTCATCTGGATATCGAATCCCGCAACACAGCAATGGGCCTCGTGCATGGTGTAACATTGGCCGTTTTCGACACCACCAGCACCTCATTTAGACTCCAACTCGAATCTAAAAACACGGGGTCGGCGACAAAGTCGAGCCGTGGAGGCCCCCGCACGATGTCATCCACTTTATGCCCACTCGCCCACTAGCATTGTTGGGGGTTCTTGGGGTTTAGACGGGGGGTCGTGAACAGAACGACAGGCTAGACTCTGCGAGGCAAGTCATCAGGTAGCGTCATTGTGAGAAGGTAACGCCGAGCTGGGTCCGTTGAGCTCCGTTATGAGCTGCTGTGTTCAGGTTTCTGAGATTAGGCCACGGCTCTAGGACACGTAGTGACATCCAATTCAATGGCTTGCTTCCACTTCCAGGCACCGAGCAATCTGCAGTCTAAAGTCTCTGATGAATGCCACACTCTGCCAAGACTGTGCATGTTGATGCACATTATCCTTGCACGGAGATCCTTCTTCACGCTCGAACCGCCTGATGCAAATTACGTACTGGGGAATCGGCCCTTGCTCGGATAATACTTGTGAACGAGGTCAGCCAACTCCATCTGTCTTTGGTAGCTAGTCGCGCGACAGTTGAAGCCGTTGGAGCCGTCGCCGGGGTTTGCAACTGTCAACTTTGCGGGACTGCTAATAAACCAACAAAGTCTCTCTCCAGCTGGCCAGTGGCAGGTAGAAAAACTCAACGTTTTCTCACTGTTTGCTTCTTCTGCAACCATTCCGGGCAGGGCAGGACGGAGTTCGGCAGAGACCGGACCGGTGTTTGTCACGGTCTTGACCTCTAACCTCAAGGCACTCAACTATCGCCGTTCCCGTTGGCTCCCGTTGCAGCCCACAACATGTCTCATTCGCCACCCGCTCTCGGCGCCGGACTTGGCGTCCCGTTAGCAGCGCGGATAATTGCTTGAAGTTTGAGCTTATCGAACATGGCACCTTCTTCTGCTGGTTGGCTGAGAGGTTTTGATTGAGGCGGCTATACTTGGCTTGCCTCTGAGCAAAGTTTTCTTTTTTTTTTTTTTTTTTTTTTTTTCTCTCATGTCTTTTTCCTTCTCGTAAGTTCACTTCTTGGCTACCGGAGTTGGCGATGATAAGTGAAGAGATAACAGCGCCTGGTCTTGGCGTGTGGGGACAACATTAACCTTGTCAATTGAACCCGTCGACAACCGTTCAGGCTCAGGTTAAGCCGGTGCTATTCGCTGATGATTGTCTTAGTGGACCATCTTTGAGTCTCGCCAAGTCTTATTCCCCCCTCTGGTCCACTTCTCGCTTCGAATTTGTTCGGCGTAGCTCCGTCCTTGTGGCGAGGTGATTCCTGCTTGTTGTTCATGTCTTAACATGGGGGAAGAAGATATCGTGAGCAGTACATCTGGAAATATCTGGTTGCATCATGGTGGTTGTCGCTGTTCTCGGTGACTGGGGTATTTATTTTCATGGTTTGCTTTTGCCAAGCTGCAGGCATTCCTGTTGCTCGTAAATAACAGCCTGAGGCATCTCTGATTTATTGATGTGGATATTTCTGATATTTACTCGGTGCAATATATCGCCGAAAAGTTCGCACGTATCGAATTACGAACAGATAAAGATTTGATAAGATATGTATGATAAGACACGGAGCATCAGCACGAAGCTACTCGATAACGTCTGTTGAGGCTCTTGGTAAGAGGACCACTTATATCAGGAGCTAGTAGAAAAGGCCACTGTGATTCCCGGACATCTTTTTGATCGGACGTCGTCATACATTGTCCCAGGCGCAGTTGAATGCTGCTGGTTCACACACATCTGGCTTATTAGGCTGAGTTCAACAGAAATATTCTACTGACCGCTTCGACGTTGAGCGTCACATCACCACGTGCAGTATTTATTAGTTCGAGACACGGGCAACAAGGTCCTCGACGTGCTCAAATTGCTGCATGTCTTTGATATTATCCGTCATTTTTGATGCAGTGAAATCTACATACAGGGTAAGTTCCACAGAAGACGCACCAGCGGATGGGGCTGCTACAGGGGACATCAGTGGTCAGCACCACCTGGACATGTGCCGTGACCAATGACATAGCGCCCTCCAAGCCCCAGACAGCGATTCGAATCAGGAACGGGGGCCTCGATCAGTAAATTGATGATCAACGTCACGATCTATTGGAGGCGGGCCCAGTGACGCACCTCTTTCACACTCTGACAGCACGGTACCCGACCTCTCTTTACCTGCCACGCCCGACTCCTGACTCTGAGGCCTGCCTACGACAGGCGCAGCTTCGGTCGCGTGAGTTTTTGATTTGACCACATGATAGTTTCAGATTCAACGGACATTTATTGATCCAGCCTGCTCAACCTAAGGTAACTCACCAAAGTACCTTACCTACCGACCATCTCTTCGACTGTCTTCTACAGCCCACCGTTTTCTTTCTGTGCTTTTTGTCACATTGTCTCGTGTCTGCATGAAATAGGCTCCTCAGCGCCTTTATCTTGCTTGTGATAACCATTCGCAGATACCCAGGTCGCGGACGGACACAGCCCCTGTCACCGTCTTCGTCTGTTGGCAACACAACTGCCGTGTTGTGATTGTCTGAGTTCGCACTCTACACCCTCCCCGCATCCGGACTCTTACCTACGGCAGCCAGATAGCAACAGCTTTAAAGCATCGAGTGTCTCCTCCAGATTCGAGATTGTCAAGTTTGTTACTACAACTTCTTATCGAACACCGCTGTGATGGGTGCGGAAGACACTGGGGGTGGTGGGCTACCAGCCTCTTCCTCATCCTCTAATCCACGAAGAACCGGCGGCAGCCAGTCTATCGCTCGAGGTGCCAATACACAAGGCTACGACGAACAATCACCTCTACTAAACAATGATGCCAACAATGTCCATGGGGAAGCGGACGACTCACAGGTCAAAAAGAGCATATGGTATTTGCTCATATTGACCATTAGCATCGGTGGTCTCCAGATCGCATGGTCTGTTGAGCTTTCAAACGGATCACCATATCTTCTGTCTCTTGGCTTGAGCAAATCTCTCATGGCTCTCGTCTGGATTGCTGGACCCTTGACTGGCACCCTTGTTCAGCCATATGTGGGTATGCTCAGCGACAATTGCCGTCTGCCCATGGGTAAGAGAAAACCGTTCATGATCGGGGGATCTATTGCCACTATCCTCTCCCTCTTGTTTCTTGCCTGGGCCAAAGAGATTGTTGGTGGTGCCGCCAGACTCATGGGTTTTGACCCAGAGTCTAAAGATGTGAAAACAACAACTATTGTGGTCGCAGTTATCGGCGTTTACGTTCTCGATTTCGCCATCAACACCGTCCAGGCGTCCATTCGTGCATTCATCGTCGACTGTGCGCCAGCTCATCAGCAAGAGTCTGCCAATGCCATGGCCAGTCGGATCACCGGATTTGGCAATATCGTTGGATACATTGCTGGGTATGTCGACCTGACTCGTCATCTTGGCTTCCTTGGAAAGACGCAATTCCAGATCCTCTGTGCCATCGCATGTTTTGCCCTTGCCTTGACCGTGTTTGTGAGCACCGCCTTCATCAAGGAGAGAGATCCTCGACTTGACGGCCCCGCCAAGAAAGAACAACAAGGCGTTTTCTCATTCTTCTTCACTATTTTCAAGTCGATCAAACGCCTCCCGCCTCAGATCAAGAGGGTATGCGAGGTCCAGTTCTGCGCCTGGGTCGGCTTCTTCCCTCTGTTGTTCTATACGTCCTCTTACATCGGAGAGATCTATGTCGAACCATATCTCCAAGCGAATCCCCACATGTCTCCGGAACAGCTCAACAAACTGTATGAGCAAGCGACCCGAATTGGTACCTTTGCACTTCTCATCAACTCGATCGTGAGCTTGCTCACAAATGTGTTCCTTCCGTTTTTCATTGCTCCAACGTATGATAGCCAGCCAGTCACTGGTATTCCAGGAGAGAGCCCTGCAGGCTACTATGACTCGGATGAAGATGAGAAGCCCTCGTGGTTAGACAAGCTGGCCATTCCTGGCCTGACTCTTAAGCGTGCTTGGTTCCTGTCCCTCCTTCTTTTTGCTGGATGCATGTTCGCCACGCTTTTCGTCCGAACCGTAAAGGCAGCAACCGTGCTTGTTGGTCTTGTTGGTATCACCTGGGCGATGACACTGTGGGCTCCATGGGCCATTATCAGTGCCGAGATCAGCCGGAGAGATGCCCTGATACGAGCTCAAAAGATGCGATTGGCGGCCGCCAGAGCAAACAATGACGGAACCGCAGATGACGAGGAGGAAGAAATCGACCAGGCTGGAGTGATCCTTGGCATCCACAATATGGCGATTGCAGCACCTCAAATCATTGCAACTGTTGGTTCCAGTATCATCTTCAAGCTCTGGCAGAAGCCCAGAGGCACACCGGGAGACCACAGTATTTCTATTGTGTTCGCCCTTGGTGGAGCTTGTGTCCTGATTGCATCATTCTTCGTTGCTAAGATCAAGGATGATGCTTCTATGCCAGCTGATGTTATGATCGAAGCCGAACAGGGTCGGAGTGGGACAGAAGAGGCTCCAGAACGTCGACCTCTCAGCAGGCGCAAGTCTACCAAAGACCAGCTTCCCAGAGCGACCCAGGCCCGGGCCACACTGACACGACACAAGAGTTTCGGAGGCGCCGAAATGCACTAAGAGCATCAATACAAACGCACACACAGAGAGACGTACACGCCCTTGAACGAAGCATGGGAAGGCGCTGGGTAAGGCATCTGGATTGGCATTTGGCTCTATTTCCCAAGCCTAGGAGCATATGGAGGGATGGAATACCATTTATTTCTTTTTTAGTTAATTTGATAAGTACCTAATGCTAGAAGCCCTAGGCATAATGCTGGGCTATAGGTTGGATGTTAGAACCACAGTTTCATGTTTGAGCGTAGATCAAGATATCACATTCGTTCCTCAGCTCGTCTTCATCTGATATACATCGCTCAAATATCCAAGCTTACCCATCCACCACCATGACGCACAACATTCCCAGGACAGCCTACGCCACCAAATTAATCCATTGGTTTCGGGTCTGCGGACTTGGGACCACACATGCCGATAGAGACCCTTGTCTCGCCAGGAAGAGGACCAAGGGTAGGGTTGATGGTAGTGAAAGGGATGAAGCGAAAGCACCATAAGACATCGTCACCCTCACCACAGTAGCTGTAATCACAGCCGAACGAAACCTTGGGAGCAGCTGTGACGGCAGGGACATCAGTGTCGCAAGCCTCTGGGTTGTTAGGGAGGGCCAAGGCTGTTGAGGCGAAGAGTAAGACGAGATAGTTGATGGGGAACATGCTGAAAGTTGTGATGCTTCTGTGCCGAAGTTAGGTAAAGACTTTCTGTTGCCAAAGTTTCCAACAGAGGAGGGGGTTCTTTATACAGAACCTTGGTCAAACAAGTGCTACATTCGAGAAGGCTTCCCTGTACTCGATTCACCAACAGGTGCTTGTTTTCGTTGCAAATGATGGTATATAACCCTCACATGATACTGTGGCTGGGTTTCATATGGACTAGAACAACAGAGAGCAAGTACAATAAGCGAAAAGCCGCGTATGGAATCGGCAGATGTGGTTTTCAACTACTATACCCGAGGCAAAGAATTTCACAAGGCGAATAAAATCGCCGAGAACTGTAAGACCGAGCGGGAATGTTGTACTTCGGAAGACTGAACGCCAACAGTCTCTGTTATCTATTTATACACCGGCCCTCAAGTGGCTCTCTTCTTACATGGATAGCATCTTGTTTCCAGCCTTCACCCACAACGACATAATAACCCCGATGCTGGTTACCCAAACTAAACTGCGTACCCGTGATAGTCGGGGATTATCCTGCAACCACAGGTAAGCGATATTGTACAAGAGACGGCTCACAACATAGCCGAGACCGAGGATATTGATTGTTGGCGCTGGTACGGCTGCGAAATTTGCGGCCAAGATACCTGCGGCATAGCAACCAATAGTTTCGAGGCCGTTTTCTGTGGCAGCTTTTGCGCGGAGGAGGAATTGTTTATGCTGCGATCGTTAGTGGGAGTTGTGCGATGGACAATCATACAATGAAACTTACAGATTTATCAAGAGTTTGGCAATTGGCGATTCTGTCCTTGTGTGAGCGAGGGTTACAGTTGTCGTAGGTCCCTTTGGCACCTGCGGTGATGGTGTAGGCGTGAGGGAACGTGATGATGAAGAATGCAGCTGGGACCTAAAATGTATAAGTTGAGGGCTGATCACGAGGGGAGAAGGGTCGTACTGTGAAGAAGGAATAGTTTCTCGTGAGATCGAGACCAAGAAAAGACTCCATTGTGGTTGATAGGAGTCGTAGTGTGATGAAGAGAGAGCTATTAGGTGATGGATGAGATGAGCTCAATTGTATTGTATGATGGAGACCTCTGTTTTAAATCACAATCAACAAAACTGTTGAGAATAACGACTATCTGATGAGATTGAATTATCGTGAGTTTTTGGAATAATTATCAAACTTGTCCGACAGTTTAATAATCAGGCGTAACTGTTGGTTAGACCCGCTTCGAGTATGAACATGTTGAGTTAGCATAACGGTTATGATCAACCCAAGAACCCAAGTGAGGATAACGACTGTTGAACAACGTGATAACTGCTTATTCAATTCTACCGATATGTAATGGAATAGCAAATGTTATTCTTAACACGATGTGAGTAGATGAAAGTAACATGTCATGTCTACGGGCATTAATTATGCCAATGACAAGAAGAGGTGAAAATCTGGCCATATCGGGTTTGGTGTATCCATCCCCAACACCACTAACGCTGATCAATATGACTAAGAAACAGGGGCATTCTCAACGTCTTTCAACATCATCAGCATTCCCCTTCTCAAAACTGCCCTCTGGCAATATACACGTTCAGCAATCACATCACAGAAAACACCCAAAGCAGGCTCGTAAGACTCGCATTGCTAAATACTTCATATGCTCGCATGGTCATCAACCACTTGTAGCCAAGAGATGACTATATATATGTACTGAGAAGAGTAAGGGCTGACATAAGAAATCTAGAATCGAAAATGCTTTGACAGATGTTCAGTATCTGTTAAAATGTGATGTAAAAACAACCGCCACCGCCGACCTATTTCTTTCCTTCTTGTGTCTGGGGGTATCTCATATGTTTGTAAAGAAGAGAAGCTCGACCTGCTCATGCAAGATATCGCTTCGAGATGACGGATCGCTTGGACCCGACTCGCCAACCGTTTCCGTCCCAGCTTGTGGTGCCGCTTGATTGGGACTTGGTGGTCTTGTAGGCTCCGGGGCCATGGTATTGGCCATTATCGTAACTTTGGCCAGTGCTGTAGCCACCGCCTTGGCCTTGCTGTTGCTCAGGGGTATAGCCGTTGCCTTGGTCTTGGCCTTGTTGACTGTCAGGAGAGTATCCATCACCGTTCTGACCTTGCTGACCGTTCTGAGTGCCTTGTCCTGGCTGAGTACTGCTGGGTGGGTTGGTCTGGCCATCACCGTTTCCGCTCTGGCCGTTACCACTGTTGCCATTGCCACTGTTTCCGTTGCCCGAGTTTCCATTACCCGAGTTCCGTTACCAGAGTTGCCATTACCAGAGTTGCCGTTACCGGAGTTACCGTTGCCAGAATTTCCGTTTCCTGAGTTGCCATTGCCAGAGTTGCCGTTACCACTGTTTCCACTACCGCTGTTACCGCTGCCAGAGTTGCCGCCACCGGTGGTTCCATTGCCACCGCCATATGAGCCTCCCTGGACGTAAACCTTGATACTGTTTACGAGCCAGTAAGCGTTCTTGAAGTCGGCAGGGTTGTTGGCAACATAGTCCTTGCAGTCTCCCAAAGACGAAGTTTCTGGGTTCTTGCCCCAGACATCAGGAGAGCCAGCCCAATCACCACAGAAAGTAGTATCAAAGACGATGTTGTTCTCCTTGAAGTGATCGTCGATGTTGCAGCCTTTACCGCCGTTGAATTTGGCAGCGGGAGGACCCCAGGATGAAGGGGTGGGGTTACCGGACTGGATATCTTGCCGTCTGCGACCGCGGTGAAAGAACCATAGTGTATGACGTTCGGATGTCCACTCAGTGGCGTAGACCCCGCCGCCGATGTCATTGAAGCCATCGCCGTAGTTCTGGTTGTCTGATGTGTTCTGGCCACAGCCGGCAGAGGCACCAGCAGAATCGCAGTTCTCGGACTCGAGGGTTGTACCCTGAGTGGTGCCGTCATTGGTGATGCTGCAGCCAGGTCCGGTGTGGAGACTGATCTTGTTCTCAGTCTGAGTGTTGACACCCTCAAGGATATCAATCTCGCCAGAGGTTGGCCAGTTGGGACCGAACATCCAGTATGCGGGCCAGACACCAGGGATGCTGCCAGGCATATGGGCAATATCGGCGACGAAGAGACCGTGAGTAAAAGCGTCGTGAGAGGTGACACGGACAGACCTTCGGCCGTTGGAGGGGTTCTTTGTCTGGTAGTCTACACCCATGTAGACAGCACCATCGACATAGCCAGCCAAACCCTCAGAGTTAGCGGCGTCGGCATCGACGTAGTCAACAAAGCCGTGTGTAGGATCCTCCTCGTTGAAGAATTCAAAGGCCTCGAAAAAGTTGGAAGAGTCGTATGTGGTCTTGAGGGAGTACCGAGAGTAGGAGTTGTTCTGTGCAAAAGCACCATTGAAGAAGGCCGCAAGGCCCAGTGCGAGGATGGAGGAATGCATTGCTTCTGAGGTCTTTGGAGAAAAGACGGGAAGAGGCGTGTTGTTTCTAATTATTCGCAAGATTGATCCTGATTTGAAGCTGAAGTTTTGAGTGAAGGAGAGAATGCGATGAAGTCGTTCACAGAGATGATTCGTGCCGGGTGGTGTATCAGAGTGAGGCTGATGCCTTGAATGTTGAGCGCAATAACCAAACGATTTATAACAATAGATCCGTGAACTATTGTCTGAATGAGAGAATCCCCAGCCAAAAGTGGAGGGAGGGCTGGAGGGGGGAGGCTATTGAAGTGAGTGACAATAGCTCTGACACTGCCAAGGAGGTAGGTAGTCCAGCGATATAATTACTGCTCCTAGTCAATAGGAAACAGTAACAAAACCAAGGCACAAACAAAAAAAGAGAGTGGATGGCAGAGAATGATAAAACAAAGACGGTCAGCCAGCTACCGAAAGGATTGAACGGTGATGGCGACGAATGCAGCCAAGAAAGAAGTCAAGGAGTGGATGTGTCTTCTCTAGATTCCCAAGAACAGCTCAGCCCCAGAGTAACCAGACACTGAAGACGGAAGAAGCCAAGGCAAGGGAAGTACAAAGAGAGAGACAGAATGAGAAAAAGAGAAAAAAGAGTGAGGTTGGTTATGGTCTAGTAAAGGAAGGGCTTCCAAGGAGAGGGAATGCGGGAGCTATGTATAAGTTCATGTCTCTGATATGGGACGGAATGTCTTGCAGCCTCTCCTTTCGAACGCCAAGCTATTTTGAGAAACGAGACTAGCCATGTTTCTTTGTTACTCTCCCACCCCTTGTCTCGTTTGGGCCCCGTGTTGCTTCTATCAGTTCATGCTTCAGAGATCAGATGGATGCTAGTGCTCGTGCTGTGCAGGCCGTCCGTATGCTAAAGATTCCGAAACAATAGCCAAGGGGAGTCAGGACTCTTCATATAATACAGTGCCACCAATAGAATCTCCCACAACCACTTTTGTCCAGAGGCTCTGATGCGTAGCTTGAGAGTCCGATTCAGAGAGGGCCAAGGCCAATCACTCCAACGGAGAAAAAGCTTAGCGGAACCATAATACGGCTTGGCGTGCCTGGAGATGGCCGGCTCAGGCAGGGAGATGGATATGTCGGGACCTGTGATAGGCTGATGTCAAGTAGACGGGCGGGTTCAGGGGTTTGCATCCACTAGACAGCACGCTATCTTACAGTGGAGTGTGCAGGGGGGGGGGGGGGGGTTCAGTGAGTAGTGGAGCTGGAGCGCTTTCAGATGGGATGAGAAACAACTGACGACGAAACAGAAACATTCAGCTGAGTTGTGTTTTCTGCTGGAATTCTCTATTGTAATATATTGATTATCTATGTGAATGCTATTGTTCCTGAATTCGTGAATCACACAACTAGACTGCTATCCGCATACACCCAGTCTATCAGGCACCCAGACTTTGGTATCCATAACAGCGCTTCTATAGCCGCGCGCTCAACTCGTTTCTATCCCTGTCTCTCCACCTGATGCCATTCATCCATAGAGGTTGAGTTTGAAGCCCAATGTAACAAGAACAAAGAACATCCAAACAAAGCACTCAGCATAAATCACACACTTACGTAGCCCAACTGACCTCAAATAACCTGATCTTGAGCCCATCTTGAATCGCTCATATTTCAGCTAGGCTGAATTCATTCCTTACCAAGACATTTCAGTCTCTTAGCCTCGACGCGCGTTTTCCAGCCGCCACACTCATGCAAACAATGACCTATTCTGAAACATAGTCTCAGGAATGGAAGCAAGACTAGACCTTTCTATCCCTTCTCCCTGCCTACTTTTGGACACACTCACACACTCACACACTCACACATACAAACTCATGCTGCTGACCTCACCGCAAAACCTTTCTGCCACCTCCTTTCTCTTCTATCCTCTTCGATACTCCAACATTTCCACTTTGAACCTTCAAAATTCGATGGAAATCTACACACCGTATCCGCACTCTCCTGACAAGGTTAGTCTACTTCAACGGGCGGAGAATCAACTCCTGGTCTATTCTTCCGTGCCGTGGTCCCGAAATCACATCCCGGTAGTTATGATCTCGGCTCTATAGACGAACAAGATCGACGTCGTTCTCAAGGTCCAGGGCCACCCTGACAACCTCCATCTTTTAGACTTTTAGAATGTCGTGATATTTCCCCTGATTGTAGTCTCGCTACGCATGTTGTATCAGCTTGATCTGTGTCTGGGATTATCCTTGCCTAATAATCACCCATCACTTCCGGAGCATCTCACTCATCCGACACGAAACAGTTTCACTCCACGCATCTTATTACCTATCAGTATCAGATAATTCCCCCGTAGGTGGTTAAACATTTCTTTCGGACCGATCGCAATCCCAGCTGCTCGGGTATGTACTGTAATTAAGGTACATAGTATGTTCTTTCTAATTGACAGCCACATGAAACTCTTCATACATCCTCCTTCACAACCTAACAACCTTTTCATATCTATAAAACACTCTCGATCTCCTCTCATTTCATACCATGAGGGTTCGGTAAGCACGTGATGCTTCCGAATTCAAACCTCTCCGTGCGATATGCAGCCGAGATTTCCCCTTACATCTCGCGACAGTCGCGGTATTCTTTCTAATGCCTCGTCTAAGTGGGTATATGCAGTCGAGAAAAGAAAAAGTGCAAATCATGTACAAGAACTCCGTGGCAAGCATCAGCACAGTCATACCATAGACTGTTTTCGTGTCCGTTTCCCGTATATCGTTTCGCCGAGTTGATGCGTCTATATCCCAACAATCGAGTAAATCGTCGCTTCATTCATCTCACAGCTTCATTCAAGTGCTCTTCACAACTTGACCTTCTTGCCGGTGAGCTTGAACCAGATGACCGCAATGAGATCCTCCTTAAAGCGTTCCCAAGGGTTTCGGTTGAGCCAGTAACTGAACTCGCGGTAATAGTACATCTCGCCCCAACAGTCTCGGCCCCATTCGCACCCTGCCATGTTGACCAGGAAATCGCGCTGGTTCTCCTCATAGTGGATATGCTTATCCTTGGGACCGCCGTCGGGGTTGCAAGCTCCAGGTGGGAAACTGTTGATCTTGCGCTGATGTAGGAAGCCGACATGCTTGCGCACCCACGGCTGCGATTGATATAGCTGATCCAGCGCATCTTGCTCCTTGTGTTCCCACTGCATGTGCTTCTGCTCATATGTGACAGGATCCCACCAAACGTCGAGGAGTCGGTCCGTCCAGTCGCTGCGCCGCATGAAGAAGGATCCCAGGTTGAAGCCGGCGCAATCCTGTGTCATGATCATGTTGATCGAGTTGGCCTTGCCATCCCCAACAGGGCTTCGCGAGACCTCATCCAGATAATGATGGGTGAAAGGATGCGATATGTTGCGAGGGTTGAAGTAGTTGATGTCGCGCTCGACTTCTGTCTGCAGGTGGTTGAAGATGTGGTCTTGAAGTGATACTGAGGGCTCCATGACGAATGTGTTCAAGTCCAGCCACCAAACCCTGATATCGTGTTTAGTCTGTTATTCCATACGCACAGTCAGGGTCAGCTTACCATTCGGCCTTGGGGTACTTCCTCAAGGTCGACCGAATAAAGTCGACTTTCTCCCAGCTCTCCCGCCACTCGTGCGCATACTTCTTCTTGGTGCTCATGTCCACAATTTCCAAGTCGTAGCCCCATCGGTTGACGTACTTTCGCTTGTTTCGCACGCTGTCTCGCTCGATAGCCCATTCTCTGGCACCCTTCCACTCCATGACACCACCTCCAACATTTGCGCCCAAGATAATGACAAACTTGTTGCCGCCACCGAACGATCTCCTCCAGTAATATACAAGAGCTGCAAATGATCAGTCATAGCCGAAGACGCGAGGTAAGCCAGGGGCAACTTACGGGTTGTGTAGAATATGGTATAGCAGAGCATCGCTACCAGCATGAATAGTAGAAACATCTTTAGTCTTCTGCCCATTCGCCCATAAATCGATCGTATTCTACCGGCGAGCGGCACCTTTCGAATCCATCTTGGTCCCCGTCCATGCTTTTCCTTCCAAGTCTCACGCTGCCCGTTAAACTGCGGGAGACTGCTCGATAGTCGCCGCATGTGTCTGCTGAAGAACCCCTTGTTTTGAGTCGAAAACGAAGAAAATGTGCTAGAGTTGTGAGGTCGCATCTTGGCCGATTCCCATACAACAGGGCCGCCGCTCACGTTCGCCGGAGTCGACCTCCCACTGTCAAGGCTCAAGCCTGGACTTGACCAGCCACCACCGGGAACAGGTGAAGGGCTTCGCGAAAGGGTCATGGAAGGACCTGGGGTATCTGTAGGAGGCGGGCTCAGCGATTAGCCCGCGAACTAGGTTGACTGTAGTTGACGGTCCATGGAAGTCAAAGACAAGCGAGATATATCTATAAAAAAAAAGAAAAGGGAAAAGGAAGAAGCGAGAGCAATGTGCTTAGGTAGCTGATGAAGCAAGGATGACCAAGAACAAGTCAAGGCTGAGGCCACGCACAAACTAAGGCAAAGAGAGACAGTGGGGAGGATAACAGTCGAAAACATGGTTTAAGGGAATCCGCCAAGAAGCCTCAAGGTATGAGAACTGAGACATTGACCAGACAACTGGAGAGCGTCACTATCAACTGTACGTACCTGGAACTGGAGATAAAGGACTGCTGTGAGGCTGCTGTGGCCTCTGGGGATCGGAGGATAGCAAGCCCGGGTTGATCACGATATGGCTGACAGAAGACCGTTGTCTGGTATGAAATGCACGGGAAGGGCGATCGCTAAACGAGCTCGAAGAGCCGAAGGGTGAGCGTGATGAAGCCAGCTTGAGCAACGTCGCAATCGGCGACTTCTAAGAAGGTTGCCGCTTATGCCGGTTATCGCGAAGTGGAGGGTGAGGGGCAGCAACTCTCGTGGAGGGTCGCAATCACGAGGCTCAAATTGCTGTGATAGCAATGCTTGGTGTTGTGTGTTTTCCCCCCCTTCCCTCTTTTCCACTTCTCCTTCGCCCACTCCGCCTCTTCTGCCCAGAGTCGCAGGAACGAAAAGTTCGCTTTGACGCCACACACGTCCCGACTTTTCCACCTTGGCAAGGGAGAGTATCCAGACGTTCTCCAAAGTAGCCAACCACGGCCGCAACTGTTCAGCTGGAAATGTGGCGCAGAGTCAGAATATAGTAGACGGAATGGAATATCGGGGATCGTGACGGGGCGATGGGTGGCAGTACCGTATACGAGGATTGGGTGACGTTGGCAGGTATACGGGATGGTCGATGCGATGCAACGCGATGGTGGTGACAGAAATAGGTTAGAATTTCCCGTCGTGGTGGGTGGATGATGAGAGAATCCGCAGTGAAGCAGGGCAGTGATGGCGCAGTTTTCTTTCTTGGCTTTATCGTATCGACACTATCCTAGTCTAGTAGGTACAGTAGCTTCAGTGATGGAGCTTCTCAAGGATTCGGTGTGATTATTTGGATTGGATTCAACAGCAGATCGCAGAATGCACCGGTAGCGAGGAATAAAACGAGTGTGATGCACTGAATCGCAATGTTTTGAGGTGTAATTGTTGAACGAGCAGTGATGCGATGCGATGCGATGCGACTGCGGGAGTAACGGTGAACGACGGTCGGTGTAAATGCAATCGAGTCTTGTCGCAACTGGATCCGAGTAAGATGCAAGATGCTGCATTGACTGGAGTACACTAACAAATTAGCCGAGTCAGTCACTGTGTTGGATGTGAACCTCGTATCGCATCGTATCGTTCAATAAGACGAGCAATGTAGGTTCGCTTCGTGGTGGAAAGTCAAAGTTAGGAAAGGATGAGAGTGCAGCAAGTCCAAATTATTGTAACAGAGGCCAAGAAAAGTCAAGCAAAGACCAACTACCTACCTACGAGCACAGCTCTCAGGGGGTGAGCTTTTCTTTTGCTTCAAGGTTCCCTTCTCATAAACAATAGGGGGATCCTGGACTATCAGAGCCAAGAAAATAACTATGCTATACTTGGTTCTAATCCGATCCCGAGAATTTCCTTTTCTTGAGAAGGCCAGGGGATACCGTACTCCATCTCTGTGTAACAAAAGATCCCTTGTTTGTCAGCCCCCAAGATGACAAGCTGCAGTCAGCCTCTTCGCTACTGTTGCATTGGGAATTGAGTGACCTCTACTGGAAAAGACGACATTTTTCGAAGTAATGGATCCTGGGTGCCTTAGTTAAATTTCCTATACTCTTCTAACCCTTCTAGCCCTTCTATTTTTTAGCCTTGGACCCCTATCTTAGGCCAGGACAAAAAAAAAGAGAGGAATTACGTCAGAGTTCATCATCTCCAATCTGCCGAGACAATTGATTGTAAAGATGCGATTAAAGAGTACACTGCCAGTCTGAACCAGTAGGTACTTGTCTTGTAGGGCAAAAATGTCTTGGGTTGGTGATTCTTCTTTGCCTCTAGAACTTCTTTCTCCAGGTGCTGATGCTGAGATTGTATAAACTCACTGATGTGGAACTCTTACTTCTGATTGCCTTCGTAGCATTTTGATAGCCCAAGAACCCCACATTCCTCATTGAATTTCAGGTTCAGGGGGTGTAACCGTCAACGGAAAGCCAAGAGTTAGCGGTAATCAGCTAATGAGGAGAGTGAATTGAGTTTGAAACCAAGAGCCTCTGTCGCGAGGACATTTCAGACATCATACACACTTCCAATGCCCGTGCCTGATATTCACGATGGCAGTCTGCAACTACCGTAATTACCTCTTCCAATCTCGCCTCCGATCTTGTATATGCCGATGTTCATTTCTATTAGCTTTGGTGGGTTACATTAAACCAAACCTACAAGCCAAGCCTGTACCTGTCAATCACAACTTGGGCCTCCAATGAGCATTCGCATCGCTGTCATCTCATCTGTCAAATAGAACGCATGGATGGTGTGCACAAACCTTCCTGTCAATCCTCTTTTGACAAATCCAGGCAGAATGAGGTGTCCTCTGGCACGTGATGCATCCTAGAGATGATGTTTGATCCCTCTTCGCAGCTTCAGTGGATGCACCATGAACCAGGAAGCCCTCAGACAAGTGTCTCCAACTGGCGGCCTCCTGCAAAGCGTACCTGGATACTCCAGAACCGAATCATGAGACACCGGCATGAGATGCAACATTGTCCCGAATGGCCATGATGGCCTCTGGAGAACGGTGAACTCGATTTGACCAGGCCAGTTTAGCGACCCGTTCAGTGCTGAGGGCTCAGAAGGAATCTCTTAGTTTTGAGTACGTGTCAACAAACAAGAGGTTGCCAAGTCACTGCATGCCAAATAGGTACCAATTGTATCCAAGTTGTGGTAACAAGGACCTTTCACGTTGACCCAGTCATACTGTCCATGATCAATATACCTGAAATCACGACCGAAGATGTCAAAGTTGACCTGATTCAACCCATCCGAATCAACGCTTCAATAGCAGTACCAGGTTCAAGCGTGGCTTGATTTCATAACAGACCTTGTCTCGACCAGCCAACAAACACCACAAGCCAGGCCGGGTGGCCCTTTTCGAGAAGGAAGACCAACGCTTTTGTATCCAACATGTGTGTATGATTGACAGACTAACAGCAGCCGGATACCGGACCCTTCCACCCGAATACACTCTGCATCGCGACAATAGCCAATCGAGCATTTTCCCGCCTCTCCATCAGAGACGCGTCTTGGGCTTTTTACCTAAAGAGCAATCTCCCTAGTCCTTGTCGAATCAATTCTGGTTCGATATACGTATACCAGTCGCAGATTCTAGGCGTGGTCGCCAATACAACGGCCTACGAATCACACACACGCCAATGTCGGCGCTTAGAACTGACCAATCACACACTCGAGCCCCAGAAGGATGGCGGCTATTCCACACTCTCGGTTGCCCCAGGTCATTCAACCCACAGCCTATGAGCTATTGTTCAACGTTTGGACCTCGAATGCTTTATTTAGCCATGCATCGAATCGATGCGGGCTTCTCATTAGAGTCCAATCAAGATGCTTTGCGCCCTTGGCTCTGCTCGATCCTGGTGCTTTTACCTGGGACCATCTTCAGATCCACAAGCAACAACACTGCAGCATGCAGTTGCTCGAGGTGCTATTATCGGCCGCATCCTCACTTTGATTCACTTCCCTAATGTCGTAGTTTTATCCGTTCTCCTCACCCTCAAGTGATAACTTGTCTTTTCATTCTCTCTTTTGGCTTCTTATTGTCGCTGTCGGTCGTTGATTGTGAACAAGCTATTCTTGTCACATCCTATTGTTCACATTCTCTCCTTTGTTCTACTACATACTAACTGGCTTTTTTTCTGTATCGTTTGCTTCCAACAACAGACTATCATCTAAACAGCCAAGATTTTGACATTCTGAATCTTCATCCAGACAACGACGATATAGTCATCTGTGGAAAAACAAACACCAGACGATACAATTTCCATTCAATCGCCAGCCATACATGTCTAAACACTAGATACTGTTAGCTTTCCTTCTCATTTTGCTTCCCTTTCTCTATTCAAAGACTAGTCTTTACATCATGAACAACGATACTCATAATCAAGCCCCGGTACACCCACCGCCGTACTCCGAAGCCCAGCCACGGCGTCGAGAAGAGTGGGAGGATTGGGAAGATGACGAGCCTATCACGCCCATCGACGCTGGGGAGCAAGTCTTTCCAACTCCGCTGAATGTGTCCACTCGAAACTCCAAACCCTCAACACGACGTGCATCAAGAGCCTCTGCTGCAAGAATTGTCCGGGTCAAATCACGCCAGAGACAGAAGGTCCAGAATGCCAAGGCAGGCATCAAGCTCATCACGGATATGTCAACATTTCGCCGCCAGAACTACATGCCAACGCCGGCAGGACGAGCTGGGAAATTTGTAGATGCTGCTGCTCTAAAGGCATTGGAGGGAGAACCAACATCAGCTTCAGTAGGAAATTGGAATTGGTTCAAGAAGAGCAAGGACCAAAGTCCAGCAACTGCTTCGCCGCTGTCATCAGCCCAGCCAGCTCAATCAGCACGTACACCAGACAATAAGCTCTCGCCGGATGATAGACCCATCGTCATTGGTCTGGCTCTCTCATCTGAGGAAGCGGGCAACTCTTCCCGGTATGACGCCGCTCCGACACCTATTGAAGCTCCAGCACAACCGTATTTGCCTCGAAACCCTTCTTCTTCAAACCTATCTCCATTTCCAGTTCAGCAGAAGTCAGTGTGGTCACCTGATACACCCGACACCGTTTCCTCATTCAGCACCATTCGATACGCCTCAAGCATTTATTCACAGTTTCCATCTCCCGGCACGACAACGGCCGCCAATGTTCCACCCGTGCCTGCGGTTCCAGCAAACTTTAAGAAATCAGCTCATCAGAGGCTCATCAGCTTGGAACTCGGAGGCAGAACCCCCGATGACTCTGATGGCGGTACGCCATGCACACTATTCGAAGAAGATGGCACTTCGAGCCCACACAAACAAGCAAGGGGAAAGACATCAGCACTGACGCCTGATAGTGCTGCATCCAAGTCCCGTGGCTGGTGGGATCATCATGTTGTCACTCCTTTTATGGAGAACAGACTGACATTCACTACCAGTCCAAAGGTGTATACTGACTCACCAAAGACTATCCGAGGGGATGAATGGTGGAACAAGCAGGAGACCAAGCCTCCTCAAGGAGAATATCTTACACCGAGCTTGGCTCCTGGCTCATTTCAAACACCAATTGTCAAGGAACCGACGCCACGCAGGACACCATCTCCCCGTTTTGAGCACACCCAAGAGAGTGAATCTGGACCTTCAACTGCAAGGGCATCCCCCGTTCCTGAAACCATATCTATTTCAGAAAAACCACGAATACTTGTGATCGAAGAAGAAGAAAGTACCGGGGAACAGCTGCCTGCATACTCGCCTCCCGAAAAGAAGAGCCAGGCTGCTCCAGTAAGGTACAGGGCTGTTTTCCCGCCTGGACACCCACTTCAAAGCCAGTTCCCCCCCTCACCCGGTCCTGTGTCTCCTGGTCTCTCCTCTACCATGTCATCCCAACGAGCTGAACAACTAACTGATATTCCACTCACTCCGGCCCCGCGAGACAAACTGCGTCTCTCTCAAATGCCTCTCCCAACACGACCGCTGGGCACATCTGCACCCCGTGAATACTCCCATGGCCAAGCCGAACACGCCACCAAACAAGAGCGCCAAAGAAGACGCAACGAGAAGGAAGAGGCTGTTGCTCGGCGCCTTGGTGGCTTCTGGAGAGGTCGAGGATGTATTCCTGAGAGGGGTTGCTTCGGTCGGACTGGACGCGAGGGTCGACAGCGCCGTCGCGTCTGGATGATTATTCTGGGAGTTCTTCTTGCCATTATCATTCTTTCGATCACTTTAGGCGTTGTTCTGACACGCCCCAAGCATTCGGACGAAGTGCCATCAATCTGGGTCAACTTGACGGATTTCCCGCCCATGCCAACTGGAGACTTGACAATCGTTGGACCGGACAATACCGTCGCGAGGAGTGGATGTACTGAGCCATCAACCATGTGGAGTTGTTCTCTACCAAAGGAGCAGCATGACTCGGTGAAGCCTTACAAGCCTGACCAGCCAACCATTATCCTGCAGATCCAGTGGGACAACAGTACCCGCAATGATTGGAAAACTCCCGGCGAAGAGCCCCCTTCGTTGAAGGAGCGTCGAGGTATGGGCGGTGCCGCATATGCAGGAGACACTATCCGAGCACGGGAGGCGCCCAACTTTGAGCCCAGTCCCAGTCCACCCAAATTCCAAGAGATGTGGTTTCTGGGAAATACAACCGACAATATCAAATCCGATAAAAAGGGTGGCGAGGCGACTCCTTTCTACATCAGCCTGGTTAATTCTGTCGAGGAGAGTAGCCGCAAAGAGCTGACCAAAAGGCAAGAATTGGACGTGAATGTTAGCCTTCCTGAAGTGCTCCCATCCCCTGATCTCAACGAGAATGGTGCATCCAAACCAGCTGTCCTGCTCCCACAGCCGGTACAGCAGCCAGTGAGGCTCTACGACCGCGGACTTCCGACCGAGCACTATGGCTTTTACACCTACTTCAAACGGACCATCTTCCTTAAGTCGGTAACGGTTCTCAATGATACCAAGGATGGAGACATCCCCCTAGATGAGGACGGTGGCTGTCGAGAGACAGAGGCTGATTTCATCGCGACATGGAGCGAGACACGTTTTCTCGTTCAAATCTGGACACGCACACTGGCTGCCAACACATCGAAGCTGATCGATCCTACTGGGCAAGGCGCCATCGACGGATCACCAGAGCTGATTCGACCAGGAACAATGCCGTACCCGGTGACAGTAACGATGGATACACATGGAGGAGACCCAGGGAAAAAGTTTGTCTGGGCCTGGCCTATCGATGATAGACAGAAGATTGATGAAGAGAACCCTAAGCTACTGGCCAACGACATAGGAGCTGGTGGCACGTGGATCAACAAAAGGTCTCGAGGAGACGAGAAATTTGGCGGATTCGACGGCGGGACCGGAGGATGTAAATGCCAATGGGTGAATTGGGTGTGAGGATGTTCACCATCAACCTATTAATTGATTAATGATGGGATGCATTTAGATATGCATCTAACATGAAAGCATTGGAAAGGGCGTCGTGGAATATTCAACCCTGAAGGGTATTTTAGTTACTAGTTATCAAAAGGGATCAGTTAAATGTATTAGCTCATCTCTGCTTCTATTATATCTGCTTGATGTTTAGAAATGATAGTCATGATTCAACTTAGTAGACTAAGATCCGTCTTTGATGTTGTTCGGGCCCCCACTCTGCCCGATGAGTGGGGCCGTTCCGTGTTGGGGCCGTGGCCCAAAATAACTTCACATCAAGTAACTGGATGCCTTTAGATCTGTCCATCATTACCCTTCAATAACCCCCAGATTCTCGCGCAGATGCGCTCTCTTCTTCAATGTGGTCACAGGGGCATGCTCCTTGGCTTCAGGCCTCAAAGGCTTCGTTATCTCACAACCCTCGCCATCGAGACATCCTGTGATGATACGGGCGTTGCCGTTCTTCGACATACACCAGAATCAACTGAACTCCTCTTCGATGAGCGCATATCCTCTGATAACCGCGCATTCAAGGGTATACACCCAATTGTAGCGGCCAAGGGCCACAGTGAAGCTTTAGCACCTCTTGTGCGTCGAGCAATAGACACTCTGCCAGCTGCTGAAGGCGATAGCCAGAAATCCTGTGATACTGGTGGGGTGAGAAGGCAAGTTCCGGACTTTGTGTCGGTGACTCGTGGGCCTGGGATGCGCTCGAATCTAGGAATCGGCCTGGATATGGCAAAAGGACTGGCTGTTGCTTGGGGTGTCCCCTTGGTAGGCGTTCATCATATGCAGGCTCATGCGTTGACGCCGCGACTGGCTCGGGCTCTGGGAATGAGTATGGGCGAGGAGGTAATCTCTAAAGAGGGACCAGAATTTCCATTTCTGTCCCTACTTGTCTCAGGCGGACACACTCAACTCGTTCACTCAACAGGTCTAACAGAGCATTCTATCGTTGCTACAAGCGGCGATATTGCTGTTGGCAATCTTCTCGACCAAACAGCTCGCGATATCCTACCTCCCGAGGTTTTCGAAGCAAGCGAGCATGTCATGTACGGTCGCCTCCTTGAAGCTTTTGCCTTCCCACCAGAAAATAGCTCGACTTCTGCCTATGAGGCTGTTTTCACACCACCAGCTTCCCGTTCCGCAGAGATGACTCCTCCGTCCACAGGGTATGAGTGGAACATCCCCACACCATTTCGACAAACTAGAAAACTTGCATTCTCATTCAGTAGCATCTACACACACGTTCACAATCTCGCAACCTCCCGCCCTTCCATGTCTCTACCTGAACGCCGGGCACTGGCACAGCATACTATGATGGCAGCTTTTACACACCTCGCAGGCAGATTATGTATCGCCCTCGATAACAAGCCAGAGCTTCGAGCTGCAAAGACACTAGTTGTAGCGGGTGGAGTGGCGAGCAATAAATTCCTTATGCATGTCCTGCGGTCTATGTTGGCTGTAAGGGGCTTTGGGGACATACAAATTGTTGCCCCGCCGATAGAGCTTTGTACAGATAATGCAGCCATGATTGCTTGGACGGGTATGGAGATGTATCAAGCTGGCTATGAGTCTGAGTTGACCGTGACGGGCATTGGAAAATGGTACATGGATCCTGAAGTCGGGGACGGGATATTGGGGGTTGACGGGTGGGTGAGAAGAGACACCAAGGGCTCAACTCCTGAGAATTCATGAGAAAATCGTGAGACTATTTGGACCGTGTATGCTACCAGCATGAGCGGTGTTGGCATGACATGCTGTATAGTATAGTATTATAGTTTATTTGACTTTATGTAGACATCACTACTAGGTATTGGAGTTTAGGATACCTGTTTTTGGCAGGACAAAGCCGTTATTGGATATATTACACGGTCGTTCTGGATTTCAGATCCTGTAGACGCGTAAGAGCCACCTCTATCACCCAGGCTACATCTGTCTGCACGTCTCGATTCCTAGGTTGGCAGCATCTTCATTTCTAATCCAGAACCCTCTAATCGAGTGCGCTTGTCACGTTGGTAAACTCGCCCTTCTCAAGCTTGGTCTTCCAGAAAATGGGGTTAGTGTCGTTGAAGCCGTGCTTCACCCAGCCCTCTTCCTTGACATGGTACAGGTTGATGTAACCACCAGAGTAAGCATCTCGGTGGGTGGCGGCCAGAATACTTCGCTTTCCAAGCTCCAGAGCCTCCTCATCCGACAGATCGTACTTGTACTCGGCATCGAGAACACCATAGGCGAATGTTTGACCCGAGCCGACACAGAAGAGGTTGCCCGCCAAGCGAGTACCATCGCTGTCGACGTAGTAGAGAGCAGGGCCTTCCTCCTTGGTGACACCGGCGCACATGGTGCCCATGCTGAGGCCCATTCCCTTGTAGCTGTAGACGAGGTTGGCGAGGATCTTGCTGGCGGCGGCAACGCTGATGCGACGCTTGTGTCGTAGCTCATGGAGGCGACACTGCATGCCGAGCCAGGCAAGCCAGTACTGACAGTCTGCAGCACCACCGGCCATGGTTCCTAGCAGGACGCTGTTGATCTCAATGACCTTCTTTACGGTTTGCGAGGCGATCCAGTTGCCAGCAGTGGCTCGGGAGTCGGTCGCAACGATGATGCCGCCCTGGAAACGGAAAGCGAGCGTGGTGGTTCCGTGGGCGATCTTAATGGGGCAGTTGGGGTTCGATCGGTCATCAGTGGCAGCGCGAAGCCATGATGAGGGCTACAATGATACAATCAGTATAATATTCATAGTAGCCAAGTTACGCCTAGGGTACGAACCTGAGCAACGGGGGGCATGGCAAACTTGAGCGAGAGATCACCCATAGAATTCAGCAGCTCATCCTGGTCCTCAAAAGGCTCATTCTGCTCATATGCCGGTCGGCTGTATTTCGAAACAAGGAAATCCATCTTGGATCTATTGAAAGAGAAGCAGTAGTAGGAAGTTAATCGTCTTGTAATCCTTCGTCCTAGAGCTGTATGCCTCGAATCCTAGCTTCGGTGGCGTGCAAAGGGCGGAGAGAAGCCTTTTCCCTGGTCGTGATGTCTTCGTTATATCGTGATCGAGATTGGTGTTGTTGACGTTGACGTCGACGTGCGTGGATGATGATGGATGCTGTGAAGGCGGAAGCGGAAACGGAAGTGGAAGTGGGAATTGAAGCTCCAGACAAGGAAGCTGAGGCTCAGGCAGCTTCCGTTGCGCGCGTCAACTGAATGCCACCTCCAACTTCGGTACGTACCTTTTCCTGTGACTGTGACGCTCGAGGTGACGGGACGGTGGGCTGGTGGTGAATGCCTGATTATCAAGGCTTTAAGCAACCAAGCTACAGGTACGTACCACTAGGCAGTATCGTAAATCTTTACAGCATCTAAAGAAATGGATAGGTAGGGTGTTTACATATTATTTAAAAATAAGTATTTTATTTGTTCATTGATCGCTTCTTAGTCTCTGACCAAGTTTCCCCAGGCTCCTCAATTCCTTACCCTCGCATCCAATTTACGCCAAAGAAAACCATCAATCAAGGTATATCACTCTCACTGACTCCCACCAATTCACTGACATAAAAACATACCAATTTATGCCTTGCACCTCTTGGCAGAAGCTTCCTCCTCCATTCGTGAAAGAACCCATTGTCTCCTTTCTTCAATGCCGGCCCAGATATTACCTAAGATTTGCATCTGAATTAAACAAAAGAAAAACAAAAAGAAACAAGCACTTGAAAGGAAAGGCCAAGTATAATGTCTCAATTGCTTCAAGACTCATGTGAAATGAAATACCCTGTCATAACCCGGCTAATGAACCGTTCCTTCTTAAGGGTTTGGCGTTACTTCCCGACTGGTTCGCCCATCCCGCTTGCTCATGAAGCTTCGGCGAAGATGGGCTTTGGGACTGTCGGGAACCAGGGTAGACTCTGTTGGTTGGAAACTGCTCTTCAGTGTCACGGTTCCACTGCCAACTGTGAGCTCCTTGGCGGCAGATGAGCCTGACTCGTCCACAAAGTAAACATGCTCGCCCAGATCATCATCACTGCTGAAAGTATGCTGTCCCTTCGCTTCGATCTTGAACTGTGCGTCGGGCGAGCATGGAAATTTGAATGTATCGCCGAAGGTCCACTGACCATTCGTAGACTTGAAGTGCTTGGTCTTGCCCACTGTCTTCTCCTTGGGGTTGATCTGCGTGATGACGATATACAGATCCGATGCGGGAGGGAAACCTGCTGCTTCGACCACAGTAAAGGAAGCAGTGCCTCCTGGTGCAGCTCCGGGATTAGCGCTATGGACTGATGACTGTCCAATGCTCTTTGCCCGAACATGGCCGTTGCTTGTAGAAGGCCGAGTTCCAGGTGATGTGCCCTCTTCGTTGATGGCAGGTGACCGGCGGAGACCACCGTTGGTGCTTGCGGTACCATTAGAGCTCAAGCCTTGAGGTTCAAACGCCTCACCATCTTCTTCGATGATGTCCCCATTGTCCTTTTTGTTAAAGATGCCACGGCGGAGGAACGAAGCTCCCCTACCAACACCGTGGCCAACAACTCCCGCAACTGCAACACCACCCTTGAGAGGCGCTCCGGCAACACCAGTGACGATACGACCAGGAGTAGACGAGAAAGTGTTGCCGAAAGTGGATGTGCCCTGTCGTGATCGCTGGACATAGCTGGGTCGGAACAGGAGTCGGATGCGTACGCTTCCCGATTTGCCATCAAGGATGTACTTGGTCTCCGATGGCTTGAAAGGATCCAGAGACTCGAGATTGATGTCGGCAGCACCCAAGAAGTCAGGTTTGTCTGCGAAGTCGTAATCCCACACAGAGAGCTTGAATTGTGCAGCAGTTCTCGAGGGTACATTGACCTCAAAGTATTCATTCCATGTGGGATTCAGGGTCTTCTTTATCACCTTGGTCTTGTGGATCTCCTGGCCGTTGAGCTCGAACTTACAGTAAGGATCACTCTTGCCATTGCGGTCAGCTGAGGGAAGGTCAGTAGCATCAAGAACATCAACGCGCAGTGTACCCATGTTATTGATACTCTCGCTCGGGTCAAGCTGCATCTTAACCGGGATGTACTTCAGGCTGACCTTAACACTCGCGGGGCGCCCATCTTCGCTCTTCAGTTTCAGAGTTGTCGGGTTGTTCTAAAGAGGCTAGTTAGTTTTCATGTCTACACAGTGAGATCCAAAGTCAGTCTTACCAGGCATTGCTTAAGAGTTTCCAGGGTGTTGCCAGCCAGCGAGGCCATGAGGTCATCCTGGTCATCACCCTTCTTGCGAGCCCGAAGTGTCAGTCGGGAGAAGTCAAGCTCACGAATAAAGCAATCTCCAATCTCTTCAAACTTGTGGTGCTTGCTACGAGCAGTTGAAGAGATGTAGGACGGGTATGCCATATCGTCTACAAGAACCTCCAGCAGTCCATGGCTTTCTGGCATCTCTGCCTCCATGAGTCTGAAGATGAGCAGGCCACTCTCGTACCTGAGAAGCTCCTCAGGAGACAATCGGATTTTACGGGGACCCTTGGGCGCTTCGATCGAGGGGCGTCCAACAGTTGTGGGCGTAGGCGGCTCCAGCTGGTTCTCCTTTGGCTTGTCGAGGCTGGCGTTGAATTTACCGGCTTCGCTGGATCTCTGCGGGGTAGGTGATTGTTCTTCACCGGAGGAGGAATCCTTGTCCTTCTCTACCTCCTTCTCCTTCTCCTTTTCTTTCTCCTCCTCATCTTCCTCCTCAGGATCAGCGACATTGAGACAGGGGTAAAAGGCAACAGTGTAATGCAGAACTCCTTTGGCGATACCCTTGCCATGCAGACGCAGACCATCTTCACGGAGCTGTTTCTTGTCGTTGACAAGGTACTCCCCAGTCTCGTCCTGTACGACATAGTCGGCGGCGAAGACTTCGACCATTCCCAGACTACGGTCCTTGCCAACCTTTTCTGTATCCATTACTTCCAAAGCAAGTCTATCGCGAGCAGAATGGATGGGCACGTAAAGTACCTCGTCCCATTCAGGGTTGAGATCGTTGCGGAAGGTGACAGTTCGTGCTTTTTCAATACCAGAGAGCAGAATTCGAGTGTAGGGATCCGATTTACCGAAGGCCTCAAAGTTTCGTAGATCAGTAGCCTTCTTGAAATGGAGACGCATCACACCGATGGGGGTGACATAGCCACCAGTGCTGGCCACGCCAGAGATAGCGACTGGTCTCCACTGTGCCATCATCTTGACACGGCCAGTCTGAGCACCATGCAGGTTGTACCATTCTTTGCCTTGTTCCATACATTCAAGCATCTCATCGAGCTTGATCTGGTACTTTCCAAGGACTTGGTCTCCAGCAAGATCACGGTCATCCTTGATTGTAAGACCAAGCTTAGCCTTCTTCCGATCCGTGATCAGAATCTCCTTAGAACCATTGTCCCAGATAGGGTTATTGGTACGCTTCAACTTCTTGGTTTGGTGGACTTCCTTACCATTCAAGAACATAACCGCGTAAGGGTTGAGAGATCCTACAAGACTCTTGGTACCATCCAGATCCTTGGCCTGTTCCACAGTAAATCGAAGGATACCTTGGTTGGATGGAGGTGGAGGTTCATCTTGTCCCTCAGCGTTCTTGACGGTTTCAAGGACAGGAAAGAAGCGAATATCACACGAAACAACACCGCGAGCCTTGCCATCAGAGATGACCTCCAACCGCTGATTTTCATGAACATTGAGCTCCTCAACACTCTCCAGAGGGAAAGAAGCGACACCCAGTTCTTTTGACTTGCGGAAATCATTGTGGTCGAAGATTTGCATGTCCAGCGAGTCGTTAAAAGAGGTAACAATGATGTAGTGGGTTTCGTTCCACCTGGGGTTGGAATTATCATGAACAACTTTAGTTCGGGCAAGCTCCTGGCGTCGGTTCAAGCTCAAGCAGGCGTAAGGATCAACGGTTCCACCAAAGTTGTCGGTGTTCTTCAGGCCCTGAGCACCATGGAGAGTCACTGCCACGACACCGATGGCCTGGTCAACGGGAGAGCCAGCCAGCATCTTCGCGACCTCAATAGGGAAGACCTTGGGCGCGTACATCATCGGGGCCAAGTTGCCATGAATCTGCTCAAGGATGAACTTCTCGAGACCAGGAATGAAGTTGATATCGAAACCGAAGTTATCACCACCGAGGGGCTTGCAGACGTAGTCGATTGTTGGTCGCTCCAGGAAGCACATTTCAACACGGTCAATGTGAGGAAAGGGGATTTGCAGCTTGATCTTGAGGCGCATGATACCGGAGAAAGCCATATCCTCGACAATGACGTCGAGACCCTTGCTGATCATGGCCTTGCCAATGCGGATCTCGAGGACAACCTTGGGGTTGATCTTGCTTGAAAGCTGGCGCGAGGTCATATCGGCTGTGTCGTTTGGAGTAAAACTGAACTTCCAGTCCATCATAACAATGTCATCCTCAGTCTTGGGGTAAGTTTTGACGTGCTCCATACGAGGAGGCTTGCTGCCTAGAGTAAAGGTCTTGAGCTTGAGACTGTCCAGGAATGACGGAGTAGCAGAACTCAGAACTTGATCGACTGAATTGATGATGGTCTGAGCAAGAACGGGCTGATAAATGGGCCAAAATTTGACCATGAATGAATTGATCCATTCGAGGGACTCGTTATCGTTCTCGAGCTTTTTAAGAGCCATCTCGCGGGTTATGTCGTCTCGGAAGTTACGTCGCACTCGTCGCAGGGACGTTCGGTAGTAGGTCGAGCAAAAGGCCATAATGATGATGATCCAGCCAAGGCCGCCGCCAAAGACAGCTACAAGCCAGGAGGAGATACAAGCAAAAATGATGACGCCCGTGTTGTGGTACCAATCTGCCCTTGTTAGTGGTCTGTATGCGCATATAGTTGAATTGAGACATACCACCATAGAGGGTATCCGGAAGCTGTCCCTCGACCCATGTCGCGTGATCGAGGAGACTCTCCTGTTCGGTAGCATCGTCAATTGGCCATCCTAGTCGAGGAGCCCATCCTGTTCGCGAGAAGGGGGCTTCTTCGGCTTTAGGGTCAGTGCCATCCGCGAGCGGCTTGCCCAGCTCGTCGCGGGCTACATCCAAGGCCCCTTCTTTGCTTGGTTCTGGCAGATCTTCGATAGGGCCGGTGCCGTCATCGACGTCGGTGATAATTGCGGCGCCCTTGGGCCTCCTACTTTGCTGAAGTTCAGGTGGGATGGCCTGCGCATGGTTCGCGTTAGCTGTAGGTCGCGATTTCAAGAGGAGAGGGGCATACGGCATTGGCTTGAGCCTTCTTCTGCTCTGGGCTCGCATCAGGATCGAATGTGAAAGCAGCGACACCAGCATTCCTAGAGGACTCTACAATCTTTTTTTGGGCATCGTCTGCGGTGACGTTTGTTTGAGGGTCTGCAGCAGCCTCGACGAGACCCTGCTGCTTCAGCTCATCAGCTTCCTTTGCGGTAGACATGACGTTGTGTAGTGCAGCGTTGCTGCGGTTGCTGCTGGAACGTGCTGGTACGAGGGGTCTGTTTTGGGCGGTTCGCAGTCGTCAATTGGCGTATTTCAAGCTCTACGCACCGTCGCGAAGCATTCAAACTATAAGGCCGATTCCGAACGACCGTCGTAATGGCGTTGGCCGATTCACTTGGTGGTGAGGTTGCGAATGCCCGTGTAGCCAGCTGAAAGCCTGGTAGCTCGTAGCTTGGACACAGACTACCTTGGAGCTCAGCTGAGCTGAGCTAGGTTGCCTCTAGGTGGATTACGTGCCTAGCTGGAGCTGGAGACACCAGCTTGTTTGAGACGGCAGAGGGAGGGGTGGTATGGAAAACGAAAGGGAATCCGAGAAGGGAAGTCGAAAAGAAAAAGGGAACAGTTTGAAATAAGAGAGGGAAACCTGGAAAGGAAGGATCGGAGGTATGTAAGAAACCAAGCCAAGGGATTGGAAGGTGGAAGAAATCCTGGCAGAAGATGACAAGAAGAGACAAGTCAAGTCAAGACAAGACAAGACATGGAAGACCAAGATTTGGGCCTGGGCTGTTCCAGTGGTGCAACCCGCAGACGCAATTGCAGCCCGGTTGAGTGGCTTCTTTCCAAGCTTGCGGTGATCGTCGAGGCACTGGAAAGTGAACTGATAAAGGGTACCAAGTAAGTACTTGGCAACAAGCACATGGCTCTATATATGGTAGTGTCATTTTAAAGTTACTCTCGCTAGTGGGAGGGAGCTAATTTGTGGCTCAACAAGGGAAATTGAAGCAGCCGAGAGAGTTCGATCATTATCAGCAGAAAGCGGAGTCAACATCTGTAGACAGCTGCAACCAGGCTAAGAGGCTGCAAGCTAGAGCCAGTGATCGGATACAGTGGAGTTGGAGGGTGCCTGAGCTTCAATAGAGGGTGTTGATTGCGGGCCGAGCGAGCGAGCGGCAGAGCACCTAGGCACCGTATCGATGATGATCAGCATTCACTGACTGCAAAAAGTATCGTGGTACTGTGAAACAACATCTGTAGACTAATAGTGGAGGGTAATTGACCACTTCTCTTGTTCGTGCAGTTATCCTTTCATCCGCAACACAGGTAGAGCTTCCAAAGCTAATCAACTCTGCTCAAGACTGTTTCTCAACTACAGTGCCTCCAGAGACATAAATGCTTTGAGCCGAGTACTGCAACACTGAGGTATTATCTGCAAAAGTTAGATACCAGTGAATAGCGTTCTCCTAAGTCAACCCATCCCAAGAAAGGCTCTCAAGTCTCCCTAGGTCCCTCCCTCCCCTGCCAATCACCAAACTCCCTGGCTAGTTATCCCTGCCGCGCTGAGCAACTAGACACAACCTACGTAATTGATGGTCCGGGGGAGCTCAATTTTGCTTGTGACGGAAGTATTCAGTGGGCCGGGACCCTCGACGACAAGGATCCTGGGGTTTCCAAGATCGAGCAGAGGACTCTTTTCTGTATTTGGTTTGGTGTAGGTCCCTGGAACCCCTGCTTCGTTTACTGCTAGCACGGCTGAAGTTGGTTACGTAGCTCGGAATTTCCAGCTGGTTTGTTTTTTTTGGGTTTGACTTTATTGATGAGACGTGAATTCGTGGCTCCTGTTGTGATGGTTTGTTTCCCTTTTGTTCCATAACATAATATGTAGCCACATGAAACCATCTGCTGGCACAACTCGATACCAGAAACGCAATTGTGATCTGACTGGTTCATCTTGACGAAACCGTTTCCTTGCTGTGCAATCTCGCCTCCAAGTCTGTAATACTGAGAGGCAGTGAGTGTATCGCGTGTTCGTTGTGCATCACAGTAGGGAAATACTGTGCCGAGGACACAAAAACCGCCTGTCCTCTGCAACAACTCACACTGTTTTGGCCTCGCTGAGTTCCACTTCCTGTCACCTTGCATTCGAAGCCTTCCTTTCTCCCTCACCTGCAGCTGCATCTGCACAGCCACTCTGCTTGACCTGAACGCTAGGTTCACACTACTGTGACCCAGAACATGACGAGGGGATCCCCAATAGATTGCCGCGCTTTCGCCATCAGCATTTCTATTGGGCCGGATACCCTAGTCTCGTGCCTTTCGATGCATCTTCCCAGTTTCTGTTGCCTGTGAACTTGGGTCAACGTCTTGTCTCATGGATATAAAGAGATTAATAATGCCATTTCTGGATAAAATCTAAGGAGTCGCTTTGGAGGTTGAAGGTGGAACATAAAGCAATGCAGTTTGTTTGCTAGTTGATATTAGTCAATCGTTTAGTGGTTAGGTAATGTACTAGGTTAACACAGCGGTCCTAAGATGTTCCCTTCCTTGACCAGAACAATCAACAATCGATAGACAATCCGAAATGCATCATGAATCATCTAACTAATCAGACCAAGGAGTGTGCCGCTTGCTACATATTTACATACCAGGAGTCACCGTATTGGGACTTTCTTCAGTTGCACCAGTTCTTGTCGCCTTTCATAAATATGGAGATGTCATCAATATTATAGTACGAGTCAAAATATTGCATCTGTTGCTCTCAGCCTGGTTTCGACAGCCAACAGTGAGTATCTCTATACTTGCTCCAGAGGAAATCAAGCTAACGATACGGTAAAAGTCATATTATACTCGCCAAATCGGCTCATCTCGGTTCTTCACCAGAAATCACAGCTGGCTCCAGTCTGTGGGCACAAAACCAGCCTTCAAACCATCGTCTCAGCAACTGAGGATCGCAAAACTCTGCGCTGACCAGAATGTCGTGGTATCAGCAAGACCCGGATCAGGCAAAACCGCCACCATAGAAGCTATTGCGGCTGCACACCCTGATAAAAGAATTGGCAGTATTCTCTTCTCAAAGAGACTTCAGAGTGAAACATCTCATCGTCTGAACAAGTACCACAATAGCGATGTGTACACTTTCCATGGCATGGCGGGTGTCCTCCTTGGACAAGTGGTTCCGAGTGATGGAGCACTCATCAAGCTCTTGGAGAATATCGATAAGTGCAGCAAACTTCCACGATGGACCTCAACACCTTTCGACATCATTGTACTGGACGAGTTTCAGGACTGCAATCCAGAAACCTTCTGGCTAGTCGAGTGCTTTGTCCGGGCCAACAACCTTAGGAAAGGAGGCCAGCCTGCGCGCATAGTCGTCCTCGGCGACGAGCGCCAATCGATATAACGATTTCGCGGTGCTGACCCTCGCTATCTGACTCTGGCCCCTGAGGTGCTAGGCCCAATCAGTCCCTATCCCTTTGCAGAAGTTCAGTTAGGCAACAGTTTCAGGCTGTCCTCATCGACTGTCCAGTTCATCAACCGTGTCTTCCTCGGTGGAGAGCAGTACATCTCCAGCTCGAAGCGTGGTCCAAAGCCCATTGTCCTGAGATGCAATATTTGGGACAGTTTGGCATTGGCTAGAGCGATTTCCCCCCTAGTAAAACGTTACAAGCCTGAGAACTGCTTGATAATAGCACTCTCCGTTCGTACGAGAGGACCGTTGCAAGAACTTACAAATACATTGACTCAGGTCTATGATTTGCCGATACATGTACCTCCTGATGAGGAAACACCTCTCAACGACAAGGTGATCAACGGAAAGTTGTGCATCTCTACGATATATCAGTTCAAGGGTCGAGAGCGTAAACTTGTCATTCTTCTTGGCATCGATGCCTCCTATTTCGAATTCTTCGGCCGCGACTTGCCAGATGACAGCTGTCCCAACGAAGTTTTTGTGGCTCTAACGCGCTCTCTGCAACAACTCGTATTGGTCCACAATGATGAGAGTAAGATGATGTCTTGTGTGTCCCTCGATTCTCTGTACGACACCGCCAAGATAGTCAACTTGACAACGAGACGAACAAAAATTCCACAACCTGATCTACCTGGACGCCCCCTATAGTTGGGGGTTATGCTTCCAAAATCTTGCGGAGCCCGTGAAATAACGCGGTATGTCCAGGGCGATGCTCTTGGTAAAATTGTCGAGCGCCATCTTCATGTAGACAGGATAGCGCCTCCTCTCCCTCGCCATGAACACATCAACATAAGAAATATGGTACCCTCGGATCTAAAAAGGGGGTTCTATGAGTCTGTTAGCGACATCAATGGCCTTGTTATTGCCGCAGCTCTGGAACTAGCAACAGCCGGAACATTAAGGTCACTAGGACGACCAAGTAAAGGAGAGGTTGATGAAACTTTGTCAAAATGCCCCGAGAAGCTTGTTGCTTGGCTTTGCCGGAAAGCTTGCGAGTATGAAGCGAGTCTCTCGGGCTATCTACCGCGCGTGATTCAGATGAAAGACCACAAGTATGACTGGATCAAGCCCGAAGACCTCAGCCTTGCTCGGCGTCGAATTGATAGTGAGCTGGTGGGTTCTGCCCGAAAGCTGGATTTTGAAGTTGAGATGCAGCAGCAATTCTATATCGATGGCCAAGAAACTCAACTCTGTGGTCGAGCAGATATTGTAAACAATTCCGCAACCGAGAGCAATGACGACATGGATAATCGAACAATATGGGAGATCAAGTTCGTCTTAAGCCTTTCCAACGAACATGTCATACATGCTTGCGTTTATGCCTACTTTTCAGGCTCAGAGTCTGGAAAGTTACCACGCATCATACTGTACAATGTGCGAGATGGGGACAAGCGCGAGATCATACCACGTCATGGAATAGAGGAGTTGAGACAACTGATCACAAGTGTTCTTAGACTTCGATATACTTCGAAAGAAGAGATGACATACGAAGAATTCATCAGACGGTGTGGCAAGACAACGCGGAAGGTGATGAATCTCAGTGATGGGTCATAGCGAAAGTCTAGAAGCAAAAGTTAATCATGAGACTCAGGAAGAGGGTAAGACTCACCGAGATGCTTCACAACATAGAGATCTATTCATTCTAGAACATTGAAGTTTCACAATTCCTATTTAAGGGGCATAATTTCTGTATGTAGAGTCATCTAGACCATATCTCAAACTTAGTCTCATAGAAACTGCTGAGGTCATGGGGCAGGGAGGCTTTCCAGGCAGAGCGTTGAAAGTATGTTTATTCGACCTCTCTTTCACTATATCATTGGGATATCAAGAGTCTTCGTAAGTTCAAGCATTGCATGATTGTAAGATGTGAACTCTTCATGCTCCATCAGAGACCAACGTGACTTGCGTTGATGTGACCATCAGACTAGCAACGCCTTGATTTACCTGCATATATATTACGTAGCCCGTCACTTCCAAGCTTTTTTGGCTGTGTTATAACGTTTGAGTTTGGTATAGGTAAGGATACTGAGTTACATAGCAACGAGCATAGACTCATACAACCAAACACAGTGACAAGATCAAGGAATCAACTTTGAAAGCAGGCTATTGACACAATGGTTTACAATGGAGTGAATTTCATGAGTATTTCTGTATTCTTCGTTACATCGTATTAAAATATCCAATACTTCTTGCACAACTACATGACCCATATTCAAGTTCAAACGCTGCAATGAACAAAGGCACAGTGGCTAGTGCTCAACCAAATCTAAGACATAAGAAAATGCTGAAAAGTGGCCAGTCCCATATCCGTTACGCCATTCTCGTATGCAATAAACGCCTCTTCCCTTAATAACCCAAGCCATGCTGGTGAACTGGACATCGTCCGGGATGTTTACGGAACCAAGACGAGATGCAGTGTTTATGAAATCTGCACAGACACTCCAAACGTGCCATTTGATCCCCAACAGTGAATTCTTCGAGACAAATGGTGCACTCTGCATCATCGATGCAATCCTTCTCCGTTGCGGAATAACAATACATGCCTGTCAACCGGGGTACAGCTGGCGCTCCGCCATCCTCACCAGCGCCCAACGTTCCATACGCGCTGTGAGTCTGGATACACTTCGTGATATGTGACTGACGAAGTTCCTCAGCATTTGGCAAGCTCTGGGACGGCAGCTCGCGATGACAAACAGGACATTCATCTTCCTCGGCAATCTGTGGCGTAGGCGGAAGTTCCCGCTGCCTGGTCGATGATTCTCCCAGTGAGCTATAGCGCTCTGGATATGAAGATGGCGAAGCAGCCTGGCCACTTGCTTGGACTCGGTCAAAACGCGACTGGAGCGCTCCACTACGTCTTCTATAGGTAGGACCAGGAGAAGAACCAGATGACGCCGAGCCCTAGTGATACGTCAGTTTATGGAAAAATTCCGTGAGAGAAAGGCAAAGTACCATTGTGACACTCCTCGTCCTGAGAGAGAGATATCTGTACGGGTCGCCACCGGTGCCGGGCGCGAAAACTGCACCATGTCGATTAGACGACTGCAGTGCTCCATAGGCATTACCAATACTGCTTCGTGACCTCTGGTGAGAAGTTCGCGGCGAAAGAGTTGCTTGTGGACTCGGGCTTTGCGGGGGCGCTGTATTCGGATCTGGTACGCAAGGATTGCAAAGCCTCACCCGTTCACCTCCTGACATGTCATTCACATCAAAATATCCGGCTCCTAGTCCGTCAACAAGCAGTGATTGATGGATGGCTGCCTCGGAGCCAGGTTGTCGTACAATATATTGGTGGGGGATGATGATCCTGTGCGGTGAACAGGCGTTGCAAACGACTCTTCCACATTTCCTGATCCGATAAGCATATATAATCAAATGTTGTCTGGATATATCTCGACCTACCTGCAATGATGTTTGCGGATGAAGAAACTAAACTGCGTATGGCAGATAGGGCAATATGTGACCTCATTATCCGGCTGCCATCTTGGGCGTTGCTGATCTGACGATATTGACTGGCGAGCAGAGCGCGGAAGTGGTGGGAGTGCCTCTTCCAAAGGTCTTGGGGATGGTAATGGTGCATCCATTCTTTCTCGGGATGGAGTTGTGTGCGCTCGTTGAGCCCCTTGTGAGTTTGGTGCGGTTATGCGTTGGCTGGACCTAGCTCTCTGATCCGGGTTGCTAGGGACAACACTCTGAGAATCAGGTTGCTCGAACCGCGTGTCACGAGAGTAGCTCACGGGGTATGTCGATAGTAAAGTGTGTGGTGTACCTGTCGAAGATTGACCTGATTCCTGGGTAACTGCGGGGGGTAAAGGAGCTTGGTTCGATGGAGGATCGCTCGTAATATAGGCAGCATCTCTGTCAACGTTCGCATGGTCCGAGTCTGGGGTTGGGACATTATCTCTAGTGATCCCAACTTGTGCAAGCTCTTGGTTCGAGAAGCGAATAGTTTGTGCTCCAGACTGATCTCGTTCGATCTCAGTGCGAGAGTGATGCGAGCTATGGGTGGATTCTTGGTCTCCTGAACCACTCTCCGATAGACTCCGCTCGATGGTGTGGGATGGGCAGTCGAAGTATCGCGAACATTCTTGGTGATGGAAGCGACGATTCCGCCAAGGGCATATTGGATCTTGTGCGTTATCTTGGTGGTGATATTGGTCTGGGTCTTGGTCGTTCTGGTCGATTTCGCGTTGGCCGTCATCGCTATACAACGAATGTGAGCTCGGAGAACTACTCGACACAAGAGCACTGTAGTCTCTGGCAGCCTCAGAGGCGAACTGGCCTGAAGCACCCGAAGGGCTGGCCATGATAGCTCATTAAGACTCGGTTGTTAACAAGGGGGGTGATTGGAAATGTGTAGCCCTCGTCTAATACAACATGGGTTGATGATTTCGGTCGAGGGGATGGGCCCCGAGTTTTGTATTGTGGGAGTGTGTAGGTAAAAGAAGAAATTCTGAGTTCGAGTGCGGCGTTTGTCGGCGGTGGTATTCCTTGAACCTATATCAGATGCGATTAGAAAATGGTTGGTTCAAGGCTAACTCGCATGATGCATGATAGATAGGTAGCTCGGTGATAGCCAGGATAGTAAGTAGGTACTGAGCCAGGTCTCGGAGATATAGCGAGTTGAACGTACTTTTGATGTGGTTAAAAGATGATGCGAAGATGATGTAGCGTCGCACTGAAGACAAGCAACCTTTTAGAAGTGATTCGAACCAAGTCGTGCCGAATTATTTGTTGATTGGAGTAAGTTATTAGAAAGTTTAGTTGGTCCAAAGGGTTGACATTGGGCTTCCACGGGTCCGCTAGGACTGGGCTTGCGGCAGGCCCGTCTCATCTGAGGGGCTGCCCGCTCCGAAGAAGTGGAGCTGGGGGAATCATTCGCCCACGCGATCACCCTTGCATCACCTATCAAACTACCTAGACGGGACCTCTAACCTAGCCTTATTAACCCCTGGGGTTCAACGTGCGGGCTTGAGGGATCCCTTTATTATTCAAGTTGGTAGGTACTATTTCAGCTGGCCTTGAACTACTTCACGTCTCATAAAGACAAATCAGTTTTATACAATCTTTCCAAATACCTTACACTCACTAGTTGTCATTATTTGGCCTTTTGGGAGGTGAGATAACGCTAGGTCTATAAGCATTTCTCTCTCATTCTCACATCGCAGCTCACTTGATCACTCACACGCTAACTTGAAATGTATCAGGTGGACACACTTTATTGCCTGGGTGTCTGGACAGATCTGGACCCTTATCGCCGCCTGATAATCAATATCATCTTATTTGCCCGGCATTGGTGATTAATTACCCCATAGTGTTAGTGGCCTCGACTTGAAAGGTACCCCTTCACCTTCTAGGTATCTGCACTTCTTCTATCAGCCTTGAAACCAAGCCCACCAAGTCAAGTCTATTTCAGACGGATGGTCTCAACCCATCGCCCAAGCTCCCCAGATCTTCCTCCAGTTTAACTCTTTTCACTGCCAGCTGCTTGCTCTCCTGAAGAACAAACACCATTCGAGCCCATTTCTCCTCACCTGTGTTGACCCATTGGTGCTTTGTCCCACGTTGGACTGCTACATCCCCTCGCTTCATCACGCGATTCTCCCCCGAGTCGAGCACCAACTCCATCTCACCCTCAATCACAACTCCGTAGTCTATACTCAGTGTCCGATGCATGGCTGATCTACCGGGTGGGAAGTCAACAAACCGGAGCACCGAACCTCCAGGGACACCAGGCCCTGGAGAGTTGCTAATGTAGTTCCCATATGTCTCTATGTCTGTATTGTCTTCGAGATCAACTGGAAACCCTTGAGTGACGTAACCGAGGTAGAAGACGTGTGTCGAGAGGACGGTCTCGGGTAACTCATCGTTGAGTCGCGTGTCAAATATCGCGTTTCCATCGTCATTATGCTTGGTGATGAACCGCTTTGGTATGGGCAAGGTATTATCTGCCGCAACAGAAAACAATGAGGATAAAAATTCGAAATATGAAAAAACGGTATTGGTTACTTGATGTGTCATTGTGATATAAAGTTCAAAGGTTATTCTTGGGTTGGGCTCGAGGATGAAGTGAGAATATCTCGTTTCTATATACCTCAGGATAGCTCATCCCAAGGCCAATTTTCATCCAATGCTCTGTCTTCGCGAAGTGTCACCCATTAAATTCCTCCTCGTGAGTACTATTCGTCGATAAATCGATATGACGTTCTTGTGCTCCCTGAATCATCTGATCCAGCTTGGCCCAGCGCGTCGAAAATGCAAGCCCTGGTGTTCGAGTAGCACACAGCCTGATAGACCTCTAATCGTTACGTACCCCGAAACTATTGGGGTCCCGGGCGAATATTGCATTTGTCCCGGGGTGTTCATATGGGTATCAAGTACTCTCCCTGGAAATGAAGGTATCTGGACGAGATTTGGAGGATAAGTTCAGAGAAGGCTTGGTGCTACGGAACTCTCTTCTTGACTTGATTCATCAACATCGAAATACAATGCCGGAGCAGCTCGAAAGCGTTTGAATAATGTTATTTGTGCCACTGGGTCAACCTATTTTCTCAATTGCCTTTACCCACCAGCCAAACTGTTGGTAAATTATATAGCAATGCTTGAAAAGTTGGCGAGGACACAAGATGTTGTTCTTAATACGAATATCATCCCCTAGTTAAACATATGTAAACTTTCAAGGTGCAACATTATAATTGCGTGCATCCTTGGTGGTTACTTGGTGGTTGCTAATGCAGAGTTATACCCCTGAGGTGGATAATCGCCCCCAATGATCTGTCTTAAGACTTCTATTTTATCAATACGGCGTAAATACCCTCTCTCACGAGAGACTTCCTAATCCGAGTGAGTTTGGATCAGATATGTAAGAAACAAAAGCGATGATTGCGTCCAAGGTTGATGCATCATCTTGTGGGAATAGTTTTCTGCCCCTTTCTGAGCACTCCTCTGAAAATCATGTCAAGGGAGAAAAGACCCATCCGACTATGTTATCTTGGCGAATGAAGCAGATGATTAGCCATCAGCTATGCCGTGTAACACTGAGACCTGGTTGTCGGTTAGTCGGTGAGAGTGAAGTCCACTGTGGTTGTGGCCCAACATTAAGAATTTTCGTGTATTCAAATGATCATTAACTCAAGCTAACGCAATGGAATTCAATCAAAGATATCCTTCATCCTTGAGGCCTTCCGAGGAATCGCGACAGCTTTCTACAGGCTGGTAGTATTCGGGGCCTTGACTTTTATGGATGAGAGATGCTGATAGACATGGCGTCCTATGACTTGTTGTATTGAGCCAGTGGCCATGATAGAAATTGGGCGGTAAATTTCGAGTTTCCTGCCTTGTTTATAACTAGAAGTGAATGATAAAGTTAGTCTTTTGCTCCCTTGCTCATCAAACCCTTTTGAACATAGTTAAACAAGCCCGCAAACTTAACCCAATTAGACTTATTCTCATGCATGAGCTTCTCAAAAGTTGTAGGATCGTCCGTTAAGCAATTCCATGCTCGGTTGATTGAGGCAAATTTCTTACGAATAACCCCTTTGACGAATCGAAAGGTCACCACAGAAGCGCCGGCTATGCGATATGCTCTGCATCTCGATATCAGCGCCGTGATCGGAGCTCTCTCAGGGCATCTGCAATGGCATTGCCGTTAGTGCAGAATTTGACGACGTGTTTCAACTGGTGCTTGGTGTGATGCCAAACTTGCAACAGAACAAATAGCTGGTGGTCGAATAGCGGAAGTTACACAAACACACGAAGTAAAGGGGCTGATGTTGAGTAAACAGGCCAATGAAAGCAAGGCCAAACAACGACTTGATATCTTTTTCACCTCTAAAATAGTCCAATGCAAGCATCATGAGACCTCTTTCTCAAGCAGGAGAGCAGCAAACGCCGCTACTGTGTGCATTACGTGGACTGATAAATGAGGCATTCGCGTCTCATTGGGGTCGATCTATTTTACACCAATAGAACTTGGGCAGTTGACGCCATCACACGTTGACGGGCTTGTGTGTATGCAGGTCCAGGACAGGATGAGAAGGCTCATGATATTAGGAACGGTCTTGGCACGGCTGAGTCGGCTTCAGGTGAATTGTTAGCGTTGGTGTTTCAGACGATGGATGGATCATGGCGAATCTTTTTTCAACCTCGCGATCAGATAAGGGTCTGTGTCTGATTGTCTAGTGCAGAATTAGACAGAGGAAGACGTACGCAGCTAGAACAAGACGTAATAGTTTCACGATGGCTCCCTTGAATATGGAGCAGAGTACGTATGCTCTCGATTTCTTAGCCAGTTGCGGAATATCCCATCCCCATACCAGACCCTGGCCAGTCGACATATGCTGACGACGACATCGGACGTAGCCCAAATTTTGATATAGCAGGCCATGATAGCGTTTTAGAGCTTTGACTATCTGACGCGGTAGGCTGATTGACTCCGATGCTGATGCCGGAGTTTGGCCAGAAAAGGGACTAGACCTTTCAGCTTTGATCCTGCGGGCCCAATCATATCATGAGGGCATTCCCCATCAAACCCGTTCAAGATTTACATTTTACCTTTGGATTTTAGCAATGGATCCATGACAACTTAAGAAAAAGTCGCTTCTTGGTCTCTTGTTATTTCCTGACTAGGCTCCATGTCACTGATCCTTGCACCTTTCTTTAAAGCTTTTTACACTCTTTAAATCCCACGGCCAATCATTTGTTTCCTGCTTCAAGTTCCTGCTAATTTATTATCCGTCACTAAATCCGCCACGTTAGTTCCGCTTCCAGCCCTATAGCATTGATTGCTACCTACTACCCACCACTCGCATATCTCAATTCCTCGCTTTGTTGTACGCTGTTTTCTTTCTTTTTCTTCTTTTTTTCGGTCACTCTCATTCGATATATTGTTCTTCATCAATGTCAAATTAAGCACCGTTGCGGGCTTAGTAAAGCCTGCTACCTATTCAAACGAGTTGCGCAATGGCTGGCCCTTCGCCCTCGTCCTCGAATCTTTCTCAGAACATTGATCCTTCACGTTCAGATTCAGCCTCAGTTTACCCTGCATCTCAATCATACCCTCCCCCGCCTGTACCGGTGCCGTCCTCAGGAGATTCAGCTGGTGGCGTTTCCTCGATAGCGAAGCCAGAGAAAGGGCTTGCACTTTACGCCTGTGGTCATTGTGGACGACGTTACTCAAGGCCGGAGCATCTTCAGCGCCATGTTCAGACTCATACTTTGGGCCGTAGATTTGCCTGTTCGATTTGTGGAAAGACATTTGCGCGTGCTGATCTCAAGAAGCGCCATGAGACCAACCATGAGAACGACGACACCAAGAAACGCAGGCGTACGACTTCTCTCAACACCGGTAGGGTTACCCATGCTTGCAAAGCTTGTGCCACCGCAAGGGTCAAGTGTCAGGAGGAAAAGCCTTGTCAACGATGCGTTCGTCGCGGCTTGACCTGCGTCTCGTCAGAGGCAAGCTCGTCTGCAGCCATGAACCTAGTTCACTTGTCTGCCAGTGCTCGTTCCAAAACACCTGTCGATGATGAACACGATAGCAGCAATGCTTCCGCAGAATACGCTCCCACCAGCTTTCCTAACCCGACTTCTTACCCTACCGATCAACCGTCGCTGTATGGTCAGAATGCTCACTTCCATGCGCACTCTCGGTCAGCAACCCCGAACACCGGGGATCTACCACCCAGCTCAGAGGCTGGATCTTCCAGCCAAGCCGGGACAGACCAACTTCCCTTTTGTGATTTTCTTCGGGATGTGCTATACGAACAGCAGTACGACCAGTCAGCCAGGATCCCAGAAAATCAAGGTCTCGCAGTATTGAACTTTTGTAATGATAGTAACATGGAACTATCAGACATGGACTTTGGGTTGCTGGATCATTGGAATACAGACGGGATGGCCAACTCGGCCCCAGTACAGCAAGAGACGCCCAAAAGTCCCGTCGACATGGACCATATGCGGCAGAATCTTGTCACAGCCTGGGATGTGTCTCCATGGCGATGGGACCCAGTAGCTAACGATAACGCCTTCGGCGAACAGGGAAATCTGCCAGTTTCGAAAAGAGATGTGGCTAGTATACAGGCTCAGGCTTCAAAGGGGGGGTTCAGAAGGGTCGTTGACCAAAAGCTTGATTTCGCCGCTCGCGATGGTGTATTAGCACTGGTCTTGTAAGCATCTCCTCGCTGATGCAACGTTTCCTTGCAGCATCTATGACTCTCGATGGCTTCATTGCTATTGTCTCATGGCGTGATACGAATCTGTCGACCCAGTTCTTGCCGATATACGAGACGTCCCCGTTGACGGCGGACATACATTTCCCGACCTTCAAGCTCAATGAGCAAGAGTCAGAATGGATTGCGGGAGCGGCAGCTGCTGGTGCTGTGTTGATCCCCATACCGACTCTACGAAAATTCGGTTATGCTCTGCAGGAGTCCATCCGTATGTATTACCAGTTCGGCAGTTCTTCTTGTCTCTAACCTTGAAATAGGAATTGTTATGCCCAGACGTTTTGAAGAAAACAACGAAGAAATCCTCAACATAGGCCTCATTCAGGCTATTGTTCTGGGTCAAGACACAGGTCTTTGGAGCGGCAATCGACGGAAGATGGAAATTGCAGAGTGCCACGTCAACATCCCCGTGACGATGATGCGATACCGTGGCAAGTTCCAGAGGTCTTCGTATCCAATGCTTTCAGTAACACCGGCGGATGAGGGTGCGAATCTCGAGCAAAAGTGGCGGACATGGGTCGAGATGGAGAAATGGAAACGGTAAGTATTTGCGGCGTTCTTTTCTTTTCTATATATTATCAATGCTGACCGCGTTAGTTTTGTGTTCCATCTTTTCCTTCGAGATAGCCAACAGTCCATGACAGCTCTGACGAACCCCGTTATGTCATACGCCGAACTCACCCTTCCTTTACCTGCATCTAAGGAACTGTGGTACGCAAAGACAGCAAAGGATTGGAAGGATGCATACTTGAGACGAGAGGCTGGACATATGAAGCGAGCGCCGTCAGTTGGTGATCTATTCCGCGATCTGAACCTCCTTTCAGAGAACCGACATCGTTTGGATGTACAATTTTCGGCAGCAACCTATCTCCAGGCCTTTTGGCTCCTGATTCTAGAGTATAGAAATCTTTGCTCATCTTGCAGAACACGATCTTATACCCAAGACACTTATGAAGGTTCCAGTTCACTGCTAGCTGCACGACGCCACCAACTGCTCCAGGACTTGCAGACTTTCAAAACCACAACCATGAACTGGCCCGAGATCACAGCCCAAGAACGCCTGTTGCTCAATCAGCTCATGATGGCATTGCATATATCTATGGACGACTTGCAGCTCTTCGCAGGAAAAGAGGGGGATGAACAGGCACATCGGACATTTCCTGTGCTCCAGCAGTGGGTCGAAAGTGTAGACTCTCGGGCAGCTCTATGGCACGCTGGCCAAGTTCTTCGATTTGCCAAGCTCTTCCCTTCAGCTCAATTGAAAAACTTCTACGCCGTCGGTGTACATCATGCGGCACTGGCCTTGTGGACGTACGGTGTGATAACAAAAGCCGGGAGCCAGCAAGATATGTCTTCTCAGCATGAAAAAGTCTACATCGATGGCCCGGAAGCGATGAGCGTGCAGCAGTACATTACTATGGGACAAGGCGTGCCAGTCATTCGAGGACCGAACAAACGCAATGGAGCAACTGAGGCATCAATTGAGAATCCCAAGACGACCATGGAGGCTGCTCATGATATACTCCTAGCCAACTTCGGTGGTGCGAATAAAATGGCTCCAGCGATTGTGGAAAACCTAAGCATTTTGATACGGCAACTGGGAAATGTTGCTTGGGCAGTAGGGTTAGGTTAGGGGGTCTGGGATTGTCATGATGCGATGTGTATAGTAGGACGAAGAGTTGCTATATTTTCTTGGTCTGGGACCAAAATGAACTTAATAATACCCGCATACCTAGTACTTTAGGCTCATGTGAACAAGATTAGGCAGGAAATAGGTAGGTGAAGCTCCTCAGCGCAGCAGCAGCAGCAAAAGGAAGGATCTAAAGCGAATAGAGAACACCAGTCATGCCCTTGAACTGGTCAAGGTACATCCTTTCAGCATTGATAGAGCTTCATTCAACCCTACTCAATATAGTCAGCCTGAGCCATGGCCACCTACACATGTTGATCATGAATACAAGCGACTTTATGGAGTTCAGCCAGTTGTCTAACAGCGATAAACCGTAGCCTAAGCACCTAAATGAAGGCATGGCTTTCTACTCTACCATAAACAAACAACCATGGATACTACATGCCTTGTTCGATGAAGTCCATCCAGAGATAGTTGCCACAACTGATGAATTGTCTAGAGGCGCAGTATGTCGGAAACAGTATTCACAATTTTGAAATACTCACGCTTAACTATAGAATACAATATAAAGCAACCTTACTAAGAGAGGTGCCCAAAACTACTGGATACTTTAAATGCTGGGTACTTATGTTAACTTCTATGGATAAAAATACCAGGCTTTATTATTATCCAATGAGATAGATTCATCCCATAGTAAATATGATAATAGAGGGTATGACATGCTCTGGGGTATATATCGGTACTTCAGGTGGATATTTTTAACCTCCGGCTCAGCCGGCCGGGGGCTAACTTGATACGTAGACAAGCTCTCAGCTCAAAAGCCCATGTGGTGACGTTATCCCTCAAACCTGCAAAGCTGGAACCCTTTTTTCATCTTTTATTTTATTCCTTGTCCCTGTCGATCACGGCTTTTTTCAAAAAGGTGAAAGGAGCTATCACATGCTGGGCATTTCCGCTTTATCGCTGTGGCTGCATCGTTGACTCAGACGTGCTACACATAATCAACCAATCTAACAAAGTGGCTGAACAAGTGTTCACCCTTTCCCTTCACCAGCCAGCCCATCAGCTTCTACTCTTGCTTTCTACCTTACTCTTTGCTCTTCTCACCATCTAGTATTCTACAAATATGTTAGCTCAAGATACATCAACGGTCCTCGTGATCACAACGACTGTTCTCTCAACTGTTGCCTTTCTCGCTATCGCCCGCGCACTTCTCTACCCTGTGCGCCCGAAAACCATTCGCAATCCGCTCAAGACGGGCGTGTACGACAATGCCAATGCTGATAAGTTGAAGAATCTTGTTTATCAACCTGATCAGTTTCCTGGCGCACGAGATGTCGAAACCCCAGTAAGCCACTATCTCACGGCCTAATACCCAGAACTATGTTGACCACGGACATAGTACGGAAGCATTCGTGTTTACGAGTTTGGCCCTGAGGACGGTGAAAAGGTCTTCTTTGTGCACGGCATCAGCACACCCTGCATCACTCTTGGGCCTATAGCTCTTGGGCTCGCCAAACGGGGCTATCGTGTGATGCTCTTTGTAAGCTTCTTACTACCTACTCGGGCTCTCCAGCTTGACTAATATCTCTCGAGGATCTCTTTGGACGTGGTTTCTCCGATGGTGTCGCAGATATTCCACACGATGCCCGTCTCTACGTCTCCCAAATGCTTCTCGTCTTGGCTTCCAGCCCTCTTGCATGGACCGGTACAAACGCCTTCCGCCTTGTAGGCTATTCTCTCGGCGGTGGCATCGCAGTTCACTTTGCCAATGTGTTTCCCAACCTCGTGCGCGACCTTGTGCTCCTTGCACCTGCAGGTCTAATCCGCGCCGCCTCCTTTGGCCGCGTCTCTCGATTCCTCTTCGTCTCTGGCCTTGTCCCGGAGCGCATTCTGGCCGTTGCTACACGCAGTCGTCTTCAAAAGCCTATCGCCGCTTCAGCCAAGCCACCTCCCAAGACGCCCATCGAGGCTGTCACTACGCCGCCACTCAATGTTGCCGAGGCAGAAGTGGTTCCAGCATCCGGTGAGGCCGTTACGCCGTTGGAGCAACGTGTTATGGAGTATGTGCGCTGGATGGTCACGCATCACAATGGTTTCGTCCCCGCGTTCATGTCGAGCATTCGCTTTGCACCCCTGACCGATCAGCATGACGCCTGGGCCAAGTTGTCCAAGCGTGCTCCTGGCACTACAGCTATTTTACTAGCTAGATCTGACGAGATTATTGATCCGGACTCCTATCGTCGGGATGCACTATCTCTCGTTGGTGGTGAGCACCATGTCCGCTGGCGAATTCTTCCAGGGAGCCATGATTTTGTTATGACGCATGCGGGAGATATCCTTAGTGAGATTGACGACATGTTCAATACTACTAAGATGTGATGATAGTCATGTTTTGTCGTATCACTGCTTGATCTCTTCTACGACGGGGCTCCAGACATTTACAAAGAGCGAGAACAGGGTGTCGGGTTATCAGGAGTTTGTTATATTCATGCCCTTTGTTTTTCCGGGATAGAATATAGAGTAGAGAGCGATTTACATGTTTGATTTTGTACTCGCTTCCATATATCCGTTGATGGTTGGCGAGTACCAATGTCCTCAACTGCGCGGTCATTGCCAAATACAACCCGTTATTAACGATCTAAGGCTTGACTTTGGCACTACATTCAATCAGCACACTCCGGCCATCTCAGTCACCGAGCAAGGATACTCACCATATTCCAGTAGACGCCCCGCCTCTTCAATAACTCTGCATGGTTTCCATGTTCCAGCAGCTGACCATCTCCCAATACAAAGATAACATCAGCATTCTGCACTGTGGCCAGTCGATGTGCTACCACGAGCATCGTGCGTCCTTCACTGGCTCTTTCGAATGCCGACTGGACTAGCTTTTCGCTTTCCGAATCAAGGGAGCTCGTAGCTTCGTCGAGAAGTAGGACTTTTGGGTCGCGAATCAGAGCGCGAGCAATCGCCACGCGCTGCTTCTGACCACCTGAAAGTGATACACCACGTGATCCAATATTTGTATTGTAGCCCTCCGGCAATGAGACGATAAAATCGTGGATCGAGGCATCACGGCACGCTTGGTGTAGTTGCTCATCGGTGATTGCTAGGGGATCGACTCCAAGTAAGATATTCTCCCTGATGGTGCCCTGGAAGAGGGTGGCTTCTTGGGCCACGAGAGAAAAGTACTTTCGGTATTCGTACAAGTTGATATCGGTAGCATCCTTGCCATTCAGAAGGATTCGGCCCTTATCCAAGTCGTAAAATCTGTTTCTTCAGCCACGGTACAATGTAATAGCATGTCGAAGCGACTTACCTTTCCAACAATGAAATGATCGATGACTTTCCTGAGCCTGAGGCGCCTACGAGGCCAGCAAACTGTCCCTTCTCAATCTTCAGGCTCAACCCTTTGAATACGGGTGTGCTCCTAGTCGGGTATTTGAAGGCGATGTTTTCCAGCTCAATCGACATTCCACCATCTGTGTCTGGGATCTCCTGTGAGGTAGAGACCTTGTCTCGCGGTTTGCTCTCTCTCATGTTTAGAATACGATTCGCAGCTGCAGAAGCCATCGCACTGTTTGGTCCAAAGCCAAGGGCTTGCCCGGCTGCCTCGCTTCCATTTGTAATCGCCACTGTGAGATGTAAGTAAGGGTCAGAAGCGTTTGGGTCTCTATCTGCACTACTCGATACAGAACGTCATAAAGTTCACTTACTGAAACAGACGAAAAAAGCAACTAGACCAATTTCATGTCTTGATAAAAGACGACCTCCCCACCAGAAGTTCAGAGCTTGACATGCCATACTGGCACTATCAGAGAAACCAAAGAGTATGCTCACCCACCTAGCTTTTCTGTATGCTGATACAACGTGTTCGTTGAGTAAGTTCTGATATCGGAGGCAAATCGAATCTTCTAGTGTCAGCGAAGTGACCGTTCTAAATGCTCCTATTGACTCGGATGCAAACTTTGAGCTCTCTGCAAAGACATCATTGTTCATCTTCTCGAATGCCAGCTCGTATTTGAAGCGCCAGTACGCCGAAACGATCATTATGGGCAACACGACACAGCATGAGACGAGAGCTAGTTTCCATGCGAACGCGAACGCAATGGATATTGCTCCAACCACATTGAAGAGAGCGACAAAGACACTAGCCATGTTCAGTCCCATCAATTCTTCAAGTTGCTTGGGGTCCTGGCCAAGTCGGGACGTTATCGTTCCATGAGAGTGGTCTTCATGGTCAAAAAAGGATGTTTTCTGAAACATTACCGCATCAAAATACTGCTTCTGGTATTTTACGCGTATCGTGGATGACATCCGAGTGGCTACGAAGACAACTACAAAGTAGCTGATTCCGATTCCTGAAGCCAGGACGACGAACATGAGTGACCAGAAGTTGCTCCCGGATAGGTCCGAGTCAGTCCCTATGTCGTTGAAAGAAACAATAATTTTCCCAAAGATCCATGCCTGTAATGGTACTCCAGCTCCCACACAGGCACCGGCAAATAGAGTCAGAAAAAACGCTGGCCAGACATTCTTTGACTCGTAGAACAGTCGACCAAAGCTTGTAAAGAAGTTCCGTGCCTTGTCTTTAGAGGCCTCCGTGGACGTGTCAATCTCGGAAGCTGCAATACTCGTGACGTTGGCCAGGGTAGGCTTGTCCTCAGTTTCAACCGACTCATCTCCTGCATCTGTGGGTTCTCCAAGCGATAGGGATTGTGCATGTACAAGCCCTGAGTAGACTCCGCCCTCGATCGTCATGAGATTGTCATGTGTACCTGATTCAGCGACTTTGCCCTTCTTCAATACGATGATACGATCTGCTTTCTTGATGGTCGACAGTCGATGGGCTATTGTGATAGTGGTTCGGTCTTTAGCAGCTCTGTCAAGGGCCGCTTGAACAATCCTTTCGCCACGAACATCAATAGCACTAGTGGCCTCATCCAGTATAAGTATTCTTGGTTTTCGCACGATAGATCGTGCAATAGCCAGCCTCTGTCTCTGTCCACCGGAGAGTTTGGCACCACTATCACCAACGAGCGTGTCCAACCCCTTTGCATATATTAGCCTTGAATGGGTTTTCGCCAAGGTTTGGCCACAACTTACATCTGGCAGTCGATCAATGAACTCATCGGCGAAAGATTCTCGACACGCCTCCCTAACCAGTTCTCTCTTCTTGTCCTCGGTCTCATTTTCCCATGGACTTCCGATCAGACCATAGGCAACATTCTTATAAATCGTATCGTTAAACAAGAATGGCTCCTGCGAGACAAGACCTATCTGGGACCTCCACCACTTCAAATCGATGTCGTCCAACAATTGGCCTGCTGTCAAGATTCGCCCGTGGACTTCGATAGGAGGTCCTGATTCTTCAGGCTCATTATCAACCACGTTTTCGGCGTCGACATCCTCATCACTCTCATCTTTCTTGTTCTTACGACCCCCTTTTTTCTCTTTCTCAATGACCTTGGCAAGAACGTGTTGATCCTGTAAGGTATACCATCTCTGGATGAGTCCAACAATGGTCGATTTGCCTCCCCCGGACGGGCCGACGATCGCATTGATTTTTCCAGCCTCTATACGCAAGTCCAGGCCATCTAGCACCTTGACATGAGGCCGGCTAGGGTAAGCGAAGGTAACATCCTCGAAAATGATATCCTGTGTCGAAGAGACTTCGGGCTCCTTGAGAGTACCTTTGGCAGGCTGCGGAGCGTCGATAACAACAAAAAATTCGCAGGCTGCCACAGTGGCTTTTCCAACGGCCAGTAACGGCGTAGATGTTCGTTCGAGGGAAAGTACGACAATCATAACAGAGAGCAATACGCTGAGGCTATCAGCACAGGATCGTTTGGCATATGGACGGACTCACACAAGGACATCTCCCACGTTGTCCAATCTTCCCTCAGAATAGGACTTTGCGCCAAACCAAAAACAAAGGGCGAAACCAGCATATAACCCGAAAAACTACGCATGTCAGCAGCTTCAAGTTCAGCCACCATCCAGGTTACTCACTATCAAACCAAGTTGTCCGCCGACAAGGGGAGAGAGAAGTTTACCATGTTGGCGGGTTTCCTCGGCGAACTGGGCGTATCGCCTGGAAATGCGTGATTCTGCACCACACGCGGCCACCATTCTGACGCTCGCCAAAGCTTCGCTGGCAACCGCACCAGCTCTGCCCTCTGCCTAATTCTTGGTCAGCAGTTGAGGTTTTTGAAGGCAAGGGCACTGCAACCTTTGTGATGAGCGCATTGACCTTGAGTATCATGGGCAGAAATGTGCCCAAGACAAGGAAAAGGTATAGGATGATTGAAGATGTGACAAGAGTCAGGGACCAGTTCTTGACGAATGCTACAATAATCGCAGCTACAATGGTTGAGTTGTATTCAACAAAGGTACCAAGTTTTTCTGATATGCCTAGCTGCAGGACATTGGCTGTAGAAGTGATAGTGCCTGTGGCATAGCCTGGAGGCATTGAGTCGAGGACATGGATAGATTGGCCGAATAGTTTTTGTAGGTAGTGAAGTCTGATGGCGGATGACAGCCTGATGCCTATCATGCGGAAAACGAACTAGAGGTGGTCAGATCAGAACGGGTTTGGGTAAACAGTTGATCATACCTTGTTGATAGAGTTGAGCACGAAACGACCCAGAAACAGGGCGAACATATACAACGCCAACTTATCGATGCTTTTGTTGAATTCACTTCGCGATGTTGTGCTGCCTGGCATAAAGTATTCTGTAAAGTTGCCAACAAATTGTCCTAGTGATGTCGTCAGGAACATATTCAGAGTTGTGAGTTATGAATAGGCTTACCAAAAACTACATTCATTAATGGCAGCGTCTAAAAGACGCGTTAACTACTGATCTTGTCTTGATACCGAGGTTTGGAACAGCTTACAATCCCTGCTCCAATGCTTGCAAAAAAGCCGGCAGCATACGCAAAGAAATCCCATTTTGTTGCATAGGAGAATATCCGCTACAAGTTATGTTAAGAGTGTCATTAATGCATTGCGCCCTCAGAGGGTTACTCACCAAGTAATCTTTGAAATTTGCTGTCCGCTCAGGTCGGACCTTTGCCTTGGCTTGTAATTCGTCTTCTGTTTCATCTTTTGTTAATGGGCCTTGAGGCTCTGGGGAAGGAGAGTTGGCAGGCTTCTCGATTTTGTCATGATGATCAACAGTCATGATGGCGACGAAACTTAGACACCTTCACGTAAGGAGTCTTGAACAGCAGGTTCAATATTTCAAATGAGGACAATCATGGAAACCGGGGGCTCGTAAAGTCGCGCATCAGCTAAAAGAGTGATCTGAGTAAAGGAGAAGAGGAATCGATGGTTGGCTGATATAGGCAGACATCAACTGATGCACTTCATAGGAAGACAGTACAGTCCAGACTTGTTTAGTATATTACCGTATTGGGAAGTCGTTGATACGAGATACGAGACCAGCAGGCATTAGAAACTGGTGATTCTTGACGTGACAAGGGCCTTAAATTGACGGTGGTCGATGAAGGTGCCTGTGGTGATCAACGGCGCAGGAAAAACAAGTGTATTCAGTCAGATCTATGTTTGAGACTGGACTCGATCTTTTGAACACTTTTCATCAACTAATCCTTGTCTGTCAGCATGCTAATGGCTTGGTCACCACAGACCATGTTTTGACTCAGGGCCTGTGAAGAGGGACCGAGTACGCGGATAGGGAGTTGCATGATATGGAACTAATTACACAAGAAACCATCCCAAATAAGCTTGGTTAACCGCTTATAATGAACTACCTCCCCTATCAACTCTAATCATGAGATTAGACAATAACCACGAGTCTGTACAAGTCGTCTGTCTGCCTGGATGCCCGTCATGGACTTGGTGAACTGACCTGTCCTACTCCTTAGGTCAGCCAATAGCGCCAGCTTGATATGATACCGGTTCCTAATTTCCATCCACGCTTCGGGTAAGCTCTTCGGGTTCGGATCGAATCAAGATTCCGATCCAATGTGAGTTGGTGGTGTGCATGCCAGATATCCCGTCGCAGCGTTCTTCTCCTCCACTCGCGTACCATTTTGGGCATGGGGTCCATGGAAGGATGGCTTTAAATCTGACGCGTAAGTGAGCGTCCCGTAATCTCAGAAGGCTTCGGATGAGGCTGATGTCCCATTTCCTAATTATTGTGGGTGCCAGATTGTCGCATTGGACAAGTCTGAATGGGAGCATCACTTCTTCGAACATAATAAGTTTCAGAGAAACTGCATTTAACTTCCCCAAACATATCTAAAGTTCACTCACTATAGTATCTTCTCAACTACAGAGGGGAAGATAGATGGCTACCCTATAACACAAGCATCTCACAAAACGACAATAGCAACATATATATTAACTAGCTCTTATGATAGTTTCTTGTGTAAACATCTATTAGTCCTTACTGTAATGAGCAACTATGTTGATAATACCAGGTGGCTTTTTAGGTGAAGACTTAAACGGCGTAGCTTGATTTCCCACTACGATCATCCGCAAGTGCACAAGCCTCGTCAACTTCTATAAGTACTTCGATATATTTAAACCTCTCTCGTGAACCCCCGAGTTCTGGATCGCTGTGACATCTATGTCTAAATTATAAATTAGAGTATAAATATTTACCCTATAGTTCTATCTTCGGCCTGAATTCAGTGCTCTACATAACAAACCCTGAGCTTGCATCGATACAATACTTATAGCCTTTTCCCCAGATGGATAAACATACAATATCCTTCCTCTTCTCCCCAAACTTTCTTACACTACGGAGCCATATATTTTTTCTTACTACCTAATTTACAGTACCTATCTAATAATTAATCAAAGCCAATTAGTGCAGCGTTGGCTCCCCAGAACTGGGCCACAATCAGTAAGGCATGCCCCACCAACTCTGGGCCAGGCCAGTCAATTGCTTCTCCCACTGGAAAGGTTTTATGCTCGATTGACTTGCTTGCTGGACTGTACCCAAAGTGTGACGCATATCCCCGTCCCGCCGCTCGCATGATGAGCATCGGCCTCCATTTTTGTGGTGAATTCCAAAGCTTCAATTTCCTCTGAGGGCGTCGCGTCCTCGCATCAAATGATAAGGAGATGAGGCCAAAATCAGCCCCAATCAAATCCCTTTCCCTGAGCCGCATTACGGCAAGACCACTGTCGTCCACACCTGCCTGTCGGTGTCCGCCTTCCTGCCTTGCTCTTACTCGGAGGTATCGTCATTCAAAGTTCCTCAGCCTTGACCCCTCCATCACAGTCTTTTCCCTGCCCCGCTACGCTTCTTCTTCCTCTTCCCCTTCAAACCCCACCACCACTCTAGAGTCTCCCACATCACTCGAAATGGCGCCCAAGAATAAATTCGAGCTCAAGACCCCCAAGGGTACAAAGGACTGTAAGTGATCGAATCAATCGTACTACGGAGGGCATTCCTTAACACCAGCCAAGGGGAGGGAAAGGATATGGTTATCCGTGACCACATCTTCAACACCATCACCCAAGTCTTCAAGCGCCACGGAGGAGTCACGATCGATACCCCCGTCTTTGAGCTCCGAGAGATTCTCGCTGGAAAATATGGAGAGGACAGCAAGCTCATCTACGACCTTGCTGATCAAGGTGGTGAGATCTGCTCTCTGCGATATGACTTGACAGTCCCCTTTGCCCGCTTCCTCGCCATGAACAAGCAAATTCAAAACATCAAGAGATATCACATCGCCAAGGTCTACCGCCGAGACCAACCTGCCATGACCAAAGGTCGCATGCGAGAATTCTACCAGTGCGATTTCGATATTGCCGGCACCTACGACCCCATGCTGCCCGACGCCGAAGTCATCCGCATTATTACAGAAGTCTTTGAGGGACTTGGTTGGAACGGTGGATACACGATCAAGCTGAATCACCGAAAGATTCTTGACGGTATTTTCCAAGTCTGTGGAGTGCCTGAAGACAAGATCCGCACCATTTCCTCGGCCGTCGACAAGCTCGACAAGCTGCCTTGGGCTGATGTGCGAAAGGAGATGACCGAGGAAAAGGGACTTGATGGTGAGGTCGCTGACCGAATCGGAGAGTGGGTTGTTCTCAAGGGCAAGCAGGATCTACTGCAGAAGCTTCAGAGCACAGAGAGCTTGGCCGCGAACGAATCCATGAAGAAGGGAATGGAAGATCTTGCTCTGCTGTTCGAGTACCTAGAGGCCTTCGGCTGCCTGGATCGAGTTTCTTTCGACCTCAGCTTGGCTCGAGGCCTCGATTATTACACCGGACTTATCTACGAGGTTGTCACCCAAGGCTCTGCTCCTGAGGTCACACCTGGGCAGGAGAATGCTGAGTCTAAGCCTTCCAAGAAGAAGGGCAAGAAGGGTTCTGAGGATGACGACCGTTCCGATGACCCCACAGTCGGCGTAGGAAGTGTGGCTGCCGGTGGCCGGTACGACAACCTTGTTGGCATGTTCTCTGGCAAGAGCCAAATCCCCTGTGTCGGTATCTCCTTTGGCGTTGACAGGATCTTCTCTATCACCAAGGCCAAGATGGCCGCTGAGAAGAATGCTGCTGTCCGTAACAATGATGTCGATGTTTATGTCATGGCCTTTGGACAGGGATATTTGAAAGAACGCATGTCAGTGTGTGCCAAGCTGTGGGAGTCTGGAATCAAGGTTGGTTGAGCATTTTCCCACGAATCTTACTATTCCACGGAACAGAAGGCTAACTGTGCTATCACAGGCAGAGTTCCTTTACAAAGTCAAGCCTAAGCTGCCGGCACAATTCAAGGCCGCCGAGGCGAACGGTGTGCCATTTGCTATCTTCCTCGGCGAAGATGAAGTCAAGTCAGGGAAGGTCAAGATTAAGGAGATGGGACTCCAAGAAGGTCATCCCGAGAAGGAGGGTATTCTTGTCAGTATGTCCGACATGGCTAAGGAGATCAAGGTTCGGCTTCAACGCAAGCGGGAGCTTGACGAGATGACCAGGCAAGCCGAGGGCCTGAGGGTTGTCCATGGTATCAAGGGCGATGAGGTAAAGGATGCGGAGAAAAAGGTTGAGGATGCCAAGCCTGAAACCACACCAGCAGCAGTCGAAGCGACTCCAGGAACGGAAGAGCCAGCTCCCAGTAATCCGACAGCATAAGTTCTTTGTGACGAACCTCAATAAAACAGTTAAAACGATGGCCGTGGCGTTAAGTCTTAATAGAGAGGACGATCATCGCACGAAGTCACTGTTCACATGAATGGATGATTTCACTTATTGTCAATCATGGGTAACAAAGTTGAGGAAACACGTTGTTCCGTGAAGCCAATCGTAGTCGCCTGTTTTTCTGTTTCGCCTTTGCCTAGCGCAGCCACGTTTGCTCCTCTCTACAACAAAACACTATGACAACCATGTGCTTTCGATCAACACGGCGGTGCTCTAAGGTCCTGCTGTCTGGTGAAAAGCATCCAGCCTCCAACGCTGGGGCTTTTGAGAACGTTACCACGAACGGGCAACAATGGAGACTGCGCACGTCTTGTGAGCAAAGAGATAACCCCCCATTTACGGAATGAATTGGAAGTCAGGCCGCGACCAATCCCTCCCCGCTTACGGCTCCAGCCGACGTTCTCGAGCAGAGAGGCTTGGATGGCGACCCCGAAGTTGAAACAAAGACAAACACAGGACTGGAGAGACTACCATAACGGCACAAGCCTAGAGAGCCTTATTCAACCAGAGACGCAGGTACCGGGTCGCACGCATCTAGTACGTGGCGGATCAATAGCCGCATCCGCCAGTGACCATTGCATCAGGCGAACCTGCAGTCGCAACCAGCGTCAATCAAGTCGGGAGGGAGCTTAAGTTTCTGCTGCCACCTGATGACCACCCCTGCATCAGAAGGGGAACTCTGAAGTTTGGTTCTGGTGCCTATTTAGACGGCCTCAGGATCCCGACCTTCTGGAACCGAGACACTGGCGTTTGTCGTTCACGCCACAAGGCCGACAAAGCCGAATCGAGTGACTGCAAGTGCAGTTCGACTGCGTGTGCTTTTGCTCTGTGTTGTGTGATAATGTTTCATTCATCTCCCCCCCTCTTTGCATCTTTTTTTCCACCTGTCCCGACTGTAGAGGAGTATGGTGCTTCCTTGAAGATAGGTAGGTTTCTTTTCTTGGCCAGCCTATCAGCCCAAGTACGACTACTAGGGAGGGAAGGAGAAAAGAGCGAAGCAAGAGTGAGGACGGCGCGACACCTCTATCCCCAGTTTGGCTTAATTGGTTCCCACAAGATCGTGGAACCACTCTGCTCTTCTTGTTAAGGTTTCCTCATTACTAAGTAGTAGGGGTAGGAAGTAAGAGTATGGAAAGGCCCTAGGAGTGGTGCAATGTCAACCGGACACGAACCGTGCAGTCAGGGCATGGCCCAACACACGAGTAGCTGAACAGGGTCTCAAGAAGGAAGATCAATCCTTCTCTTCAAACAAGGGCGAGGGTTGATCTTGAGGTTGAACCTGTCATCCCCGGATCGTGTGTGTTATGTGAGCCCATGTCAAGTTGTGCTTATATCTGTGTTAGTGTCTGTTGGCCCGAGGACCGATGTATGACAGACACTCTTGGCCGTCACGTCTCAACTTCCAACTCACACATTGTCCACTTTAAGCCGATTTTGCTACCCTTTGTTCTTTTATGCCATGCTATTTGCCCTCCGCTGGGACCTCGATTTTTCGTAGTGTCTGACCAAAAACGGCTCAACGGCATCATCGTTCTCAGAACTATTTCGAAACCGCCTGGCAACCAGCGAAGAGCTCGGCGCCGCTGACACAAAGGACGAGACCCAGCCCAGCAATGATCTTCATTGCCCAGAGATCGGTATTCCCGACGACGGAGTAGTATCGACGCTATAATATTTGATTTGTGCTTGTCACCTGGACAACTTTGGCACTGGCTAGATGGTTCATCGATGTGGCGTTTATATGCTCAACACCAACCGCTTTCGGATATCTTGAATTCCAGTCCATCTCTTAACTACCCGCAACCACCATCATCGCACGATTTTCAATATTTTCGACTTGTTTTTGTCTTTTCAACGTGAAGGAACTCATCAATCTGCTTCAGAGGCCTTGATATTTGTCTTTACTAGCTCGACGAGTTGTCAAGAATTCGCTTTGCAGCTCTCACAACCTTGGGCTCTCACTTACACCTCGTTTCACGGAACTATTTTTTTTTCTCTTTTCTTTTTCGATACCTTCGTTGTCTTACCAATCAATTTATGGGACGACTCAGAATTGTCTCTCTTTGCCCCTTCCTGCCAGGGGAGACCATCAAAGACACTTTCACGTCATAAAACCTTTAGTGTTCTGTCATACTTGGTCCCCAGTTCGCACACACTCATGAGACTGACCACGAGGAGCTGAGCTGATAAGGCACCGTCTTGGTAACAAAATATTGGCATATTGGCCACACAAACCTTGGCCACGCCACGCGCGCCGCCGCTCTCAGTCCGGACTCTTATATTGTAACGCCCCCAGAACAGCCCTCCATCCACTCTGCCTCTAGACCACGACCATAACCCCAGACACGAGCCTTCGGGCTACCTACACTGAAGATTGTCACTTGTCACCATGGCTGCTTTGCTGCCTCAGCCAATTCATACAGCCACTTCGTCGCCTTGGCCTTCACGAACATCATCACTGTCCATGTCGCCACGGATGGAGACATGTCGTGCTTCAGTCACAGAGACTAACTCGCCAGAATGGCTTCCCCAGGCTCTGTCAGAGACTCTACATGTCCTGCCTTACACTTCCACCGAGTGGGCAAAGGTGATTTCGGATGTCAAGAGAGAATATCTCAACCGCCGTTATCGTCCTTGTGCAACCCGCTGCAGTGAAATCCTGGACAATCTCAAAGATTTCGTAAGTTGTCTTTCATTAACGGTGGTAAAACAGTTCTAATGAGAACCAGAGCATCGTTGAGCCAGCATATCTCATATATCTTCACTTTTACGCAGCCAACTCACAAGAGATGCTTGCTCGTGCACTTCATCAGGCCGCCCCAGCACGAACCACACTCCTCAACCAGGCTCGTGACCATTATCAACGTGCCTCAACACTCATCAATGCTGCAGACTCAACAGTTGGTCCAGCATTACTGAGAAGACCGTCTGGCACTACTACAACACTGCCAAGCCTCCACTCTGCCGATAGCTCTGTGAGCTCCCACGTATCGTCAACATGGACTTCGTCTCACGGTATATCTCCGGCATCATCTATCTCATCGATTCAAAGCGTGCCCACTTCCAAGCGTAAGAAGAAGCGAGTGACTTTCAGCGATGTGCCCGTGGAGCTTCTCGAACGTCCGGACTCACCAACGCTTGGCCTAGGCAGCTTTTTAGGACCTGCTCGTTCAATATCCCCAGAGCTTTCTGCGCGAGATTCTTCTGCTGTGCTAGCACCTCTGCGGTCATTGACTCAGGCGCCTCGGTCAATCCTCACTCCGCGCTCAGCACAAAACGAGGTCTCCCCTTCTACAGACGCAGAGCTTGATCCCTTCCGCCATGCTCGCTCTGTTCACCGCTACAGTGCTCTCCTCACGAGCCTGCAGCGCCAAGTCTTTCGACACCTCAACTTCATCGAGACAGAGCTCGGCCAACAGCACACTACCCCCCCGTATGAAGACACACCCCCGTCGCCTACCACTGTGAACATGGTCACTTCTGTGTCCGCTACGCCGAACGCTGACAAGACGCGTTCACCGGAGCTACAGGCACGGATAGAGCGACTCCGTGCAAAAGGCTGGGAACGCAAGCGATTCGACGCGCGTCGGTATGCCGAACTTCGCGAGAGTGCTTCGGCAGACATGAACGACTAAACTCTACTCATTTCAGTCGCCAATCGGTTACCTTTGTCGACCCAATGTTTATGAGAATGAAAGTGGACGGATGCTCCTTTCATCATGTATGTATGCTTATGAGATGTAAATGATATCACGAGGAGAGATCATGCAACTGGTTCCAAGGATACGCTTGACGCGTGGTTCGGGATAGAATAATGATGGTCACTTGTATTAGCACACCAAAGACTGGATCTTTAGTTTGTTAGGACAGAGAAGTCAGGGGAAGACCACACAAGATTGTTGGTCAACTGGGAGGCTACCGAATATAGAGCATTTATCTACTCTGCACTATGATCTGAGTGAAAAACATGGAATTCGCTTGGGTTAACGGAGGCATTCAATTCCCATTTTTTTTAGACCCAAAGAATATTTCCGAAACCAAAAAACAACGCTTTCAACCCAAGGAGTCGCATCACCCTTTGCGACCAATTCTGACTCGTCTTTCCCATCCGTGCTATTGCCCTTCTTTCGTGCATCTTGCGAGGACTCAGGTTGCCATTCATCTCGGCATTATACTAAGGTCGCCCACCGTGGTGCTGTCCAATATATGTGAACATGTCTGCAATTGATTGGAATCCTCGATATATTTATTAAGCCTGGAAACTTCGACGCTTGGCATCCTTTTCGACCTCTTGAGTGACACGGAGAACTTCTTTCTCCTCCTTGTCGTCGGCGAGCTTTGCTCTGGCGACCTCGGAGAAGATAGCTGAAAGATCCGAGTTCTCCGGGTCCTCCTCCATAGCCTTGAGCTTCTCGATACGTGCTTGGAGCTTGATCTTCTCGATGATGCGCCTGAATCGGCTTCTGGCGCGGAAAGACTTGATCTCGGGCAACAAGTTGTAGTCGGTAGCGTTCTTTCCGGTGAGCCAGATATGACCCAAAGCTTCCTGTATCGCGAAGTTAGCTCAAGCATTTCCGCTCGTGACGACAGTGATGTTCTACCTCGCTGGTCCAACGCTGATCAGCATCTGGGTTGATCAGATGCAAGATGAAGTCTTTTGCATCGTTGCTGACGTCCTTCCAGTATCGCTCGTGGAAGACAACCGAGTTCTCAGTGCACTCCCGGATAAGGTCCTGGAGGTTCTCACTGCGGAAAGGCGAGTAACCACAGAGCAAAGTGTAAGTGATAACACCCATGGACCACATATCCACAGGCTTTCCATGACCTTCCTTGCGCATCACCTCGGGGGCAGCATAACCGAAAGAGCCAGCCATGGTCTTGAGAGACTCGCCCTTTCCGTCGAGCATCTTGGCAATACCGAAGTCGGCCAAGACAAGGTCAGAATCGGGATCTTTGCTGAGGTAAAGGAGGTTCTCGGGCTTGAGATCTGAAAATTGGGTTAGTTGGTGTCCAGGGATGTGCTGTTTGAAGCACTGTACCTCTGTGAACAATGTTGTTCTTGTGAAGGAAATCGACAGCAAGTAGAATTTGCTTAATAGTCTCAGCGGCATCCTTCTCAGTGAACTTGCCCTGCTCGCAAATGCGATCGAAGAGCTCACCGCCGGTAGCAAGCTGTGTCACGATATAAAACTTGTCCTGAAGACGCGGAAAAGGTGAGCAACATGACATGTGGGAAACCGAGAGGAGGGGCAGTGAACTGGGCCAGGATTCCAAGAACTTGACCTGAGCGGGGATCGGGATGGAGATTTGGGGTTGGATGAGCTTACTCTCGACTCGAACCAGTCAACAAACTTGACAATGTGAGGATGCTTGAGTTTCTGGAGCATCTCGAGCTCGTCATAGACCATCTGTTCGTTTCCCTTCACATTTCGTTTGAGGATTATCTTGACGGCAACCTTGCCAGTTGGGCCATCAGCCTCCCTGACGACTCCATATGTTCCAGCTCCGAGTGTTCGACCAAACCTGTACTTAGCTCTACAGTAGAAAGCATTTGTTAGGAATCATCGGATTTGTGATCGAGGTCAGGGGATTTCGGGCGCACTTCTTATCGTAGCTCTCGGGTTGGCCATGAAGCCTGTTCAACATGCCGGCGACTACACATGACGACCGTGGTCAGCATATAATTCAGGGTGGAGCAAAGGTTTGTAGGAGGAGAATCAAGCAACAGGACGGGCTCTTGAAAGTACAACACCAGACGCAAAGGCCGAACCGCCAGAGCGGGGAGGGGAATGAGGCTGTGAATAGTCGCAACTTACAACTCATGGCGGCAGTTTTGGCGGGGTAGAAAGCGACCCGTTTGGGTTTTGGAGATGGTAAGCTGGAGGGGAAACGAAGACAAGATCGAGTCTGTCTTTGCTGATAAGACGGGATGATCCGTACCCGCGCGACAATTCGGTCTCAGACCCAAAGAGTGTTACAGTAAGTCTGAGAGGATGAAGCCTCTGGGATAACGAGAGTTATGTAAGAAGAGAAAGTAGGCGACGAAGACGGACGGGACGAGGAGGAGGTCCTTGTTAATTAGCTTGCGACACCTACCTACTAACTTAGCTACGGGACCCTCCACTGACGACTGACGGGGCAGACCTGGGGGCCCTGGGGCTGTCAGCAGCCCACCCCAGCCAGAACCTGAGCAGAGAGCTCCGTCCGCTAGCGGGTTGCCATCCGTGAGGGAGCAAGAAAACTTGGGACCTCTATCCTAAGTGATAAAAATATTTAGGCAAATTTCGTGTAGACTTAGGGAAACTTTTAGATCAGTTTTTTTTATCACTTGGGATAAATGTCCTAAGTTTTCCTGCCTCCCCTCACGACCATGAATGGCTGTGGTTGGTTGCAGGTGAAGGAGTGTGGCTCAGGCATTTACAATCCCTGGGCTGAAGGCATCGCCGGGTCCATCTGATGGATGCTGACAGGGAAGAAACCGCACCTGCAATACCGGTAATTGCAGGTGAGGCTGAGTCTTTGTGGATCATGATATATCCATTCCTGGAAGCAATCGTCGAGTTTTCGCTTAGGTTCGTGGCTGAGCAGAACAAAACTGCAGGAAGGAGTATCATCGTAATTGATTGCTTCCATCCTTTCCAAGGTGGGGGCAGGTTGCCTCTCAATGCACCCAGCCCTATGAGGCTGCTTACGAGCGTTGTTGGTATTTCACAGGCTGCTATGCCTTGCGTGCTATCAACGTTCGCATGCCCTGAAGTATGGAGGCCTCAGTAGGTTAGCGGATGGTATTCAGAACCGTCAACTTGATCGTCTCGCCTCGAAGCTGGACATCATCAATTCTCATGCGCAACCTGCTGGCTGGCCATCCATTTGGGCAGTGAAGGAAAGCGACTGGATAGGGTTATATCTTATCAGCGTGATTGTCCGTAAGCTAAAGCCATCAGCGATTAGCTGCTCACTGTAAGCTGAACACATAATGGATGTCTTTTATTACTAACAAAACATGTGGTATTAACAAAAGACGCAACATTGTTGGGACCGTCTATGACACATAATATATTCAGAAATCTCTAAATTGAATTTTATTTAACCTGGGCTGGAAGGTATAGTCAAAACCTGTGTAACTCCCATTGGCTTTGCAAAAATAACATTGACTTACGTGGTACAATGATCCTCTGTACAGAGACCAGGCCAAGGTTAAACAACCGAAATCAGAGTTAATATGACAGGTAGAGACTAACGATAAAGAATAAACCCTCGATCCGCACTCTAATAGCTTCATAGTCTCATTCAGATACTAATGGAACAAGTCGATCGAAGAAAATCAAGCATAGCCGTATAAGTTCACCCAATAGCACAACACGAATCAGTTTATGGGCCTAGCTCAGTTAACTCTGGTCCATGTCTTGACACTTGTTGTCGATCTCCAAGACTGGGACATGGTTGACCCTGGGCGCTACATCAGAAAAGAATATGATGTATTAGATAGCCCACAGTGATGGGAAAGGCCAACATTCCAATGCTGACAAACACCTTGGGTTCTATTATAGAAGTCTGCAAACAACAGACTCTGCAATGCCTTGCAGTAAAGGAAATGTTTCAGTATGTTTTGAACCAATCATACCCAGGTAGGCATTCCCGAGTCCGGCTGTCCTCAGACCCATTGACTGGGCCCTTCTTTCCACTACCATGGATGATGGGGGGTTCTCGATTGTGGGCGCAGCATCGCAAACGGCCCCTCCTTGCCCAGTGTTTGACTGTTCCACCAAACCACGCCTAACACTTGTTCGAAACCTTTCACCTACATCTGATCCTCCGCCACGCTTCTTTTACTTCTCACGTTAATTAATCTAAACACCAAGGGAACAATTCAACTTCATCGACGATGGCTGGAGCCACGCGGGATAGGCGTTTGGTTAAGGAGCTGGGCAAGGTTGGTTCTTCACATCCCTTCATCAGCGCATCGTGGACTCGACTGACGCTCTTGTGCCCCGCAGATTCATAAGGATGGAATGCCCCCTGGTATCACATTGATAGAACGCAACGACAGTGTTGCTGGCGACTGGTTTGTTGATATCCAGGTTCTCGACGACAACCCGCTTTACAAGGACCAAATCTACCGCCTCAAGTTCCACTTCCCCAAGATGTATCCCATAGGTCCGTGAATGAATTCGCCATATTCCTGCAATGCTCGTATATGGTTCATATACTAACAATACGGTATAGAGCCCCCCGAGGTCACCTTTGACAAGCAAGCCGATCGGCCCATTCCTATGCATCCTCACATATACTCCAACGGCATCATCTGTCTCGATCTTTTAGGTCAACAGGGTTGGAGTCCCGTCCAGAGCGTTTCGAGCGTATGCATGAGCATCCAAAGCATGTTGACGAGCAATGACAAAAATGAGCGACCTCCTGGCGATGAGGACTTCGTGCGAGGCAATAAGCAACGGCCCCGAGACATCGAGTTCCTCTACCACGATAACACCGTGTGAACGGGACGATGCGGTCTCGTCATGTGCAGACGAATGCATGAGGACTCGGAATATTAATAGCATTCATTTGGCGTTCAGGACACACCATCTGGTCGTGGCAGGAGATCAGCGTATGGGATATAGCATTTGCATTTACCGACGGAACACAGTTGTTGAGACTGCGCATTTGCATGCCTCAGGCTGAGGCTGGGCATAAGCATATCTAGTACACAGTCAACATGGCTCAATGATGAATATCATGAAGAGGGCGGAAGATGGTCTCCGCAGAACACAATGGCCAGGTGTATGATATTTCTAGTTGCTTATGATGATGATGAGAATCTGCTAGACATTTGTTTCTCTGCCAAGCCATGCATCTTTCATACTAGTTGCTAATGACTCCATCAACTGAAGTGAGAGGTTAATGAGCGTCTTCATATACATATATCCCGCGACAGAGAAAAAGACGGCCGCTTACTGTCACATATATCTGCTTATGTACTACAGTATACTGTACATCTTGTAATTATCCATCACCTTGAACTCTTGATACTTTTTAAATCAGTAAGATTAACCCGAACCAATTTAGGCCTGACTTCAATTATACGTCGGCCCCACCAATGAAGCGTCGCTGCAGTGGCTGATGCAGCAGCTCCAGAGCCCCCCACTTCACTGCCGTCATCCGCAACCTTATAGAGCTCCATCATTCCGCACCCTGATCCATCCACTTGACCCGAAGCTATCTCAGCAACTGAGCTCACTCACCTCACTCCCTCTTGAGTTTCTCACGCTAAACCCGCGCAAACGCGTTCAGCCGATTTCATGGCTCCCCGGATAGAATTCAACGTCGAGCAGATTCGCAACAAGGCGAGAAAGGATCTGTTGTATCTCCTCGAAGGCGTACGTTCCCACCGCCTTGCCCCGCCAGCTTCACTCAAGCTGATAGCTATCTGATTCATGCATCCGGCGAACTCAACTCACACCGTACTTCTATGTAGGTTCGCGGGAAGAAGAATGTCGTTCTAGACCAAAGTCTCGTCGGCCCAATCGGGACTATAGTCAAAGTTGCCGTCCTTCAAGAATATGGAGTAGATAAGTTCTTCATTCTAGAGAATGACAATGCCGATACCAGCCAGCGCAATGTTGTCTTTATTTCTCGTGGCGAATGCGGCCGCCATGCTGAAGCTATAGCTGGTCAGTTGCCATTTTGCGATATCGAAATTGCACTCTGACCCCCTCCTAGCTCAAATTAAGCGTATTCAGCGCGAAAGCCAAACCGGGCACGACTTTCACATATTCTGGGTCCCTCGCAGAACCCTCGTCTCCGACAAGCTTCTAGAAGAGGCCGGTGTATTAGGCGATGTCAACATTGCGGAATTGCCGCTATCATTCTTCCCTCTGGAGAAGGATGTTCTGTCACTCGAGCTCGACGACTCATTCCGCAACCTGTACCTATCCAAAGACGTTACACCCAACTTCCTTATGGCCAAAGCCCTTATGGAGATTCAAAGAAACCATGGCCTATTCCCGCGAGTGATAGGGAAGGGTGATAACGCAAAGCGCGTTGCTGACTTGCTTTCTCGCATGCGCCAGGAGCTTCTTGCTGGTGAAGATACGTCAGAAGCCAACAAGATTGGGTTGACGCCTAGCACAACCAATGAGAGCGTAATTATCATCGATCGCGAAGTTGACTTTGTTACACCCTTGCTCACTCAACTGACATACGAGGGACTCATTGATGAAGTCTTCGAGATCCACAACAATCAGACCAAAGTCGACACAACAGTTGTCGGTGCACCGGCACAGGCCTCGGCTGCAACTTCACAAAGCCGGAAACGAACGATCCAGTTGGACTCGAGCGACAAGCTTTATGAACAATTACGTGACGCCAACTTTGCGATCGTTGGAAGCCTCCTCAACAAAGTTGCGAGGCGGCTGCAGAAGGTGCAAAGCGATTACGAAAGTAAACACAAAACAAAGACTATTGCGGAACTCAAAGACTTTGTCAGTCAATTGCCAGGATACCAACAAGAACAGCAGAGTGCGAGAATACACACAGGCCTCGCGGAGGAGATCATTAAACATACCCGGACAGACCAGTTCAAGGGTCTTTTGGAGGTTCAGCAAAATCTCGCTGCTGGGGCTGATCCGTCAAGCCAGTTCGATGGCATCGAAGAATTAATAGCGCGAGACGCTCCTATTGCGCAAACTCTAAGATTACTGTGTATCTACTCGTGCATATCTGGGGGCATAAGACCTAAGGAATTTGATCAATTCAGGCGACTCATTCTGGAAGGCTACGGCTACCAGCATCTCCTCACGCTTAGCAACCTAGAGAAACTACAACTCTTTCTGTCCAAGTCGTCACCTCTGGCTGGAATGATCCCCATCCCAGGCAACAACGCCGGCCCAACGGGAAGCAAGACGAATTATACGTATCTTCGCAAGCAGCTTCGGCTCATCGTTGATGAGGTTCAAGAGGACGATCCAAACGATATATCCTATGTGTACAGTGGCTATGCTCCTCTTTCGATTCGCCTCGTTCAATGCATTCTGCAGAAGCAATATCTGCTTTCGGTGACTAAGGGAAACAGCGCCAACGCAGCGGGAGCGCCCCCAGGCGTCGGCACGCAAGGATGGCAAGGGTTCGATGAAGCTGTCAAACACGTTCGTGGGCAGACGTTTTATGAGCACCAGAAGGGTGAGGATAAGGCTGTCAAAGCGCGGGCATTGCTCTCTGGAAGTGGCAACAAGCAGACTGTCTTTGTTGTGTTCGTCGGCGGCATCACTTTCACCGAGATTGCTGCTTTAAGGTTTATTGCAAAGCAGGAAGAAGGTAAGCACTCTCACAGCCGCCAGGGTTGCTCTGAAACGGAATCTGACATTGCCCCGACAGGACGGAGAAATATTGTAATTTGCACAACGTCAATCATCAACGGAAACAAAATGATGGAATCCGCGATCGAAAAAGAATCGTTTGCGAAGGAGAGTGTGCCCGTTTCAACGACCTGATATCCAATGTCAGCATATGTATGATACCTAGAATATTGTCAAGTACTGGTTACCTGGTTTGGCGCATTTCGGTGGCGTATGGATGATTTGAGCAAGATACGGAGTACATAAATAAGTTACGGCGTGCAAGCACAGAGCTAATTCTTTGATAGATTGTTTCAGACCCTAACAACATGATGGTGAATACCTTAAAAATGAAGCTCATTAATACAAGTTAAGAACTTGAATGTCGTCTGAATGGACTATAGACCCACCTGTTGGAGGCGTCTGATTTGACCGTAGCGCCGCACGTGATTGAACTTAAAGGTTGCTTTCCTTATTCTGAGGGGCTGAATGGCTGATGATGGATGGCAAGTTCCTCTAAGGCAAAGGAGACAGTCTTTAACAACTGAGTTGTCTTCTGAAATAACTCACGCTGAACCAACCATGGACTAGAAATTGTCCAAAGAGTCGATATCGAGAAAAAGCATGTTGCTGTAACGAGTCTATCCACTCAAATCTTCTCACTGCCTACCTACCTTAGTACCATACTCATTAATCCTCGACATCGAACGAGTTTGAAAGGTTGGTCATTTTATACATGTCCTCTAAATTTCATATACAAACAAGCTGACTATTCAGTAGGGTCCCGAGTTTTCTTCAGTTCTTCCGCATAATGCAACTTTCCTCATTTCATTCGGCTCTTAACAATACTCTTCCTTCCGCCAGACAGTAGCGGCCGCAATTTCAGACAGACCAAATACCCGAGGAAAACCTTCGAAACCAACGCCGCTATGGGGTCAGACTTTGGGCAGAGCTTCCGTAAGGGGATTGGCATTAGGAAGAGGGACTTAGACGATAAGGACGCCATTGATTCGCTGACTCCGTCCGACACTATTGTTATGTCGAATCCCCCAGGTCGTATATCACCTCCAATCACTCCTGATGTAGTTTCGGTGCCTCAGTCGCGACAAACTTCGACAGAAATAGCCTCTGAAATTGCGCCAGAGATTGTCGTGTGGACTGAGGATATGGATATCGACAACGCTAGTCACGTTGAGTCTGACGATGAATTGTCAAGCATCAAAAGTTATGCCGAGTGAGTGGTCTAATGCCTCAACTTTACGTGCTCAATGACTCGACAGAGCCTTTCAAACCCAACAGTTTCTAACTGTGCGCAGGGAGGAGCCTCCTCAAAACGACGATGACCCAACGCCATTTCGGGTATCTACTATAGAGGACGCCATAGGCTCTCTTCCCTCGAATCTCACAGAACTATCAGACCTCTCATCGATACCTTCGACGGTGTCGAGCAAGGTTACTACCCCTACGCCAGTCGATACTGATGGTGCACAAGAAGAAGACCAAGACCAAGACCTTTCAATCGACGAGCAGCCACAGTCCCATCAACAATCGCCTTCTCATGATGCCGAACGCTATAACTTCAACATCAGACCGAAGGCTTCGGTACCAACTGATATGTCAGCATACCAATATGCGTCAGAATGTGTTTTGGCCGCCGAGTCAAGCCGGCTCAACCCATACGCTTTACATCCGGAGGAATATCACCTCCTCCGTCATCACATATCTTATACGCAAGTTACAACATATCTCAATATTAGAAATGGTATCATACGGTTATGGTTCCAACACCCTTGGATCGGTGTGACCCGGCTGGAAGCGGTTGGGTGTGCCAACGCTCGCTGGTTCGATGCAGCGAGTGTTTGCTATGATTGGCTTGTTCGTCGAGGCTATATCAACTACGGATGTGTGCGACTCTCCGAAGCTGAGACAGACGATACTGTTGCGCCGGTTGTCAAGAGACAAAAGACAATCGCTGTCATAGGTGCTGGTATCTCCGGACTGGGCTGCGCTAGACAGCTTGAGGGGTTGTTCAGGCAATTTGCTGATCGCTTCCATGAACGAGGCGAGCCTGCGCCTCGAGTGGTTGTGCTGGAAGGACGAGCTCGCGTTGGAGGAAGAGTATACTCTCGCGAGTTCCAGACCAAACCAAAAGAAAAATCACCAGCTTTTGAAGGCAAGCGACACACTGCGGAAATGGGCGGCATGATCATCACTGGGTTCGACCGGGGAAACCCTATCAACATCCTGCTTCGTGGACAATTGGGACTTCCTTATCATGCACTGACAGCCGATACTACAATCTACGACAACAGTGGAAGAGCAGTTGACCCTGTGCGCGATCAGCTCGTTGAAAAACTTTACAATGACTGTTTAGACCGAGTCAGTGAATACAAGCATAAGAATCAACTTGCAAAGCTTATTGAAGGTAGACGAGACCTCATCGAAGAGGGGCGTGATAGTCCTGGAGACGGTAGCAAGACAATGTTTCAGGAAGAAGAGGCTGCTGCTGCACAGCAAGATGCACCACCAGTGGCACAACAGAACATCCCAGCAAAGGTCAACCTGATACCAATATCGTCAGACAAGCTCACGGGTCGGGTTCATATGGAGCCTGGCACTCCCGCGACTACTAAAGCCTCCGACAAAGCAAAATTGATGGGCTGGACAATACGAGACTCAGCCGACGGAGAGAACATCGATTTAACATCGGCAGTGAATGAAGAGGGGGCAACCTTGGGATCTGTTCTTGATAACGCCATTTCCCAGTACAAACAAATCATTGGGCTGAATGCCCAGGATCACCGACTGATCAACTGGCACATTGCCAATTTGGAGTACAGTAACGCTACAAGCTTGCACAACCTGAGCCTCCCATTGTGGGACATTGATGCAGGCAATGAATGGGAGGGAAGCCATACAATGGTCGTGGGCGGTTACCAAAGTGTGGCTCGTGGCTTGGTTCACTGCCCGAGCTCACTTGACCTCAAGACTAAATTCCCGGTCAAGAGCATATCCTACCATACTGGAGAGGGCATGGCGTCAGCTGCGATTGAATGCGAAGACGGCTCAGTAGTGGATGCTGATGCCGTGGTTTGCACTATTCCGCTCGGTGTTTTAAAACAGAACAATATCGTCTTCAACCCACCTCTTCCATCATGGAAGACTGATGTCGTTGAGCGACTTGGATTCGGCATTCTGAACAAGGTTGTTCTAGTGTACGATAAGATTTTCTGGGACCATGACAGACATATCTTCGGCGTCTTGAGGGAGTCTTCAAACCGGCTTAGTACCTCACAAAAAGACTATGCCGCGAATCGTGGTCGCTTCTTTCAATGGTTCAACGTATCCAACACAACAGGTCTTCCATGTCTCATTGCTTTGATGGCAGGTGAGGCTGGTTTTGAGACAGAACATTCAAGTAACGACAGCCTTGTGGCTGAAGCAACGGAAGTACTACGCAGCGTCTTTGGCCAGGATGTTCCCTATCCTGTAGAGGCTATGGTCACCCGCTGGGGTTCAGATCGATTCGCCCGAGGTAGTTATTCTTCTGCTGCTCCTGGGATGCAGCCGGAAGACTACGATGTCATGGCCAGACCTGTCGGAAACCTCTTCTTTGCTGGTGAACATACCATTGGTACGCACCCAGCCACGGTTCATGGGGCGTATCTGTCCGGTCTAAGGGCAGCTTCTGAAGTGTTGGAGACCTTGATCGGCCCCATTGAGGTCCCGACACCGTTGATCCTGCCTCGAGATTCTGTGCTGCTGCGCAAGCGTAAGGAGCCTGCCCAAGATCAGCAACCAGCACGACTCCAGGCCTATGAAAACGAGATTCAGACCTATATACAATCGAAACTCGGGGACCGACCCTCTCGTCCGGCTAAAGTTGCGGGTAATGCGTATATACTTTATAGCAAAGATCTATTCGACGTTGCGAGGAAGAAGTGTGAGGAGAATCGGAAACCAGGCAAAGGTGGGCGTGCTGTCCCCAACGAAGTCCGGATCATGACTAGTAAGATGTGGAAGGACGCTTCGTCTGAGGAACGCAAGCCATATGAAGACCAGGCAACGGAGCAAAAGCGCGGGTACGCTGAAGCTGTTCAGGCATGGACCCGGGCCACCGAACGATGGGATCAGGAGGCCGCTGCGCTGCGAACAGCTTACGAGAAAGAGAATCCCTTTGGTACCGCCAAGATAGCAGAGGTTCCTCACGAGAGTTCCAGCAAACATCGCAGGACGAGACACATAAGTTATGCGGAGGACAGTGACATTGGGTTCTGAGATTTGTTTCGACGCATTCCATACCCTCTCGATTGGGTGTTGATGGCGTTTCTGGTTTCTGTGACTACACTTAAGAGATTGCTTCGTTTTGGTTGTTGATCGTTCTCAAAATATAATGGTATCGGTGTTCGGCGTTTTCAGATGAGGGTGGTTGACTTATAACTTATACTTAAATTTATCTAAGTTTTTTACCATCGAAATCCTTACTTCCGCTAACAGCCATCGAGAGGCAGTGTTTGTTCTGTTTGTTTTTGTTTTTTTGGACTGCCGTACATTGACTGCATGGGCTACTAAGGAATTTATTGAAGGCTTTGATACAATGGGGGAAACCATACATGGATGGTAGCCCGATGACATTTGTTACAAAGGGAAGCATTACACCCCATCTTGTTCTCCCACTCCTTACATGTCCGCAGAGGCAGTAGCACCAGTGATAATCTCAACCAGTTCTCCGGTAATGACGGCCTGTCGAGTACGGTTGAAGAGAATCTGGTACTTGTTGATCATCTCACCAGCGTTCTTAGAGGCGTTCTGCGGGAATTGTCAGTACCAGCCATGAAAGTCACAACCTAGTGATACTTACGTCCATAGCGTTTCGTCGGGCAGACTGCTCGCAGGCGTGGCCCTCAGCAAGAGCCCAGTAGAGGGAGTTGGCAAGACTGTACTCGCGGAGGTTGCCAAGAACCTCCTCGTCAACCTCGAAGGCAGAGAAGTTGGCTATGATTGAGAGTTAGACATATTGGCGATAACTTTCACATCCAGGGAAACTCACGGGACTGCTGGATAGCCTCCTCGGAAAATGCCTCAATCAAGGAAGCCTCGTAGGTCTGAGCGTTAACGAAGCTGTTGTACAGAATCTTGATGTCGGTGTACTCAGTAGGAAGCTGAATAACCTGGTCGGCGATGGCCTGGGCGTCGGCAAAGGTGGGAACATCCTTGCCAATACCAGCGAAGCTCAGCTGAATAGCCGAGGCGTTGGTTCGTGAGAGCTGAGCCTTGGCCTTCTCACCAATGAGGACGAGGTCGAAGCCAGGCTGCTCGGCGTGAAGTCGGCGGACATATCGGGACAGACCAGAGTGAATACCACCGCAGAGACCCTTGTCGGAAGAGCAGACGATGATGAGGGTCTTCTTGTCCTCAGTCTCGAGGGCCTTGGTCTCAGCGGACTCGTAGACCTCATTAGAGGTCTGACCGTACTTGCGAGAGTCGTTCATGGCGCGCTGGGCTCGGGTGAGCTTGGTGGAGGCGACAATCTTCATGGTGTTTGTGATCTTCTCGATGTTTCGGATGGACTTGAGACGGTCCTCGATCTCACGGAGAGTCGCATAGGTGGCAGCGGAGCTGGGGACGGCAGCGGCCCTGGAAGCGCGAAAAAGGACGTCATCAGCATTTTCCTTCTCTTTTGTTTTTTTCGGACGATTATTGGTGATGATGGTGTTGAGATATTCCCCTCAGAGCATTCAATTGCCTCTCATAATTTTATTGCAACTCGGTCGATATTGGGCGGGCGTATGTACTTGTGATGATGTGGCCGATGGTCGAAGGGTTGAAGTGCTCAACCGGCAAACAAATTCTTGGACTTCCCGACAGCCGAGAGAGAGCCACTGGATACTCAAGGGGAGACGGAACTGAGGGAGGAGAGAAACTTACCGAGCATTAGCTGCGGCGGCAGCTCGAAGAGCTGGTCTGGCGGCTCGTGACAACATCGTGACTGAGGGATAGGACGTAGAGAAGGAGCCTCTGCCAACGGTGGCCCAATTGATCGCGATATACGGATCAATTGATAGAGATGGGGTCGTGTAAGGTCGGAATATGAGGTGTATTGGTCGCTGCGGACTAAAGCATTCAGGTTTGCTCTCGCTATTTTCCCGGGTAAATTAGGTAGCCGACCGGAACTTCTAGGCGTTGTGCTTGTCCAGACACAGTGAGCTCCAGTAATGATTTGGTGCAGTCACGTGATGCAGCCTTCAAAGCTCCACTTAAGCCGCAATCGCCCCGCTTCCTTTTTTCTTACTGCATGCATGACTAAGGCAAACAAAGCTCTTTAGGCCCCCCAGTTTTCATCCTCTGTGTTAACTCTCCCCTATCCAATCACATAACAGAATTCTGCTTTAGCCCCATTACTGAGTCGCTGCAACTGCTGCGCAACACTTGGCTGAACCACTGAGAGCCAGCGCTGCAGTGCCCACACTCACTCTGCCTGTCTTTTCACTCAGGTGCCTCGTAGGTCCAGTCCTTTCTCGCCTCGCCTTTCCGTCGCCGGGTCCGGGCCTGTCTTGGTCTTGGCCTTAAAGAAAGCAGCAACGCTGCCTCTCGACTTATTCTCCCCAATCCCATTGTTGCTGATTCCCTCCTCTCCAGCTTTCGTGAATATCGTCAAACGCACCCTCTTCTCCTACACAAGGCGTTGAGGGGATCATTTCCTCGCGCTTTTTCCTTCGATATTACGTTTTTCCTCCGTTTGCAGAGGCCTGTTCTTCGTTCTGTCACGCTTTCGCATCTTCAATCCCAGTCCTTGACCTCATTGTACTTTGGTAGGCGACCAGCCACGGAACGGAAACTTGCCTTGAACTTCACAACCATGAGTTACAGCTCTGACGACGATCGCCCTCTTGCGAGGGCCAACGGCCATAGACGTGAGTTGTGTTTTTTTTGTCAATTATCATGCTGCTTTGCTGGGTTTTGTTCGCGCGCTCATGCGTCCTCATCACGTTGGCGTTTTCAAAACAAAGTTTAGCTACAACACCTACCACGCGCATGCTTTTGCTGGTCCCTGTTCTAACACATGGAATCCCTACAGTCTCCTCGTCTAAGATTTCTCGTGCCGAAGATGATGCTCTGGATCAGCCAGTGCCCAAGCAGGCTGCTAAGATGGCTGGTCTGTCGGTTCGCAATGGTCCTCTTGAAGACGCAATGGACATCGATGAACCGGCTACCAACGGAGCTAGCAAACGTAAATCGCGTACCTCTATCAGCAAGGTCAACTACAAGGACGATGAGTCTAGTGATGATGCTGCCCCTCTGGTTCGTATTCATGACACAGGAAAACCCTTCCTGTGGGGTCAGGTATGCTGACGATGCTATCGCAGGCCAAGCGGCAAAAGAAGCAAGCCAGCAGAGTTCCCGAATCCGACTCCGACGATGAACCCATCGCAAGGGCCCGAGGAAAGAAACTTCCCCCTTCCTACGACGAGACTGCTTTGCCCGAGTCCTCTGGCGACGATGACGAGCCCCTTAGTGTGAAGCTCGCGCAAAAGAAGCGTGACATGGAGAAGGAAGCTGAGAAGCAAGCCAAGGTGATCCGAGCCAAAGAAAGAACCAAGAAGCCTGCGACAAAGAAAGCTGTCAAGGATGAGTCCGACGACGATGTTCCACTTGCAAAATCCTCAGCGAGTAAGCGTCGATCTAACGGTACTGCTGCGAAGCGGAAGTCGAATGGTGTCAAGAAAGAGGAGTCAGATTCGGATGCGCCTATCTCCAAGAAGGCCAAGGCTAAACCCACCTCATCTGCCAAGAAGGCCGTCAAGGCAGAATCCAAGAAGGCCAGCGAGAGTGAGGACGAAGAGGAGTATGCTTGGTGGAACGCACCAAAGAAGGAAAACGACGATATCAAGTGGACAACTCTTGAGCACAATGGCGTTCTTTTCCCACCTGATTACGAGCCTTTGCCCAAGGACGTCAAGATGCTCTACGATGGACAACCAGTTACTCTTGCTCCCGAGGTTGAGGAGGTTGCCACCTTTTGGGTTGCCATGATGACTCCTGCATCCTCCCATCACCTAGAGAACCCTGTTTTCCGCAAAAACTTCTTTGAAGATTTTAAAGAATACTGCGACAAGTACGGTGTTACAGATGCGCAGGGAAAGAAGGTCGCTGTCAAATCGCTTGAAAAGTGCAACTTCGACAAAATTTACGCATATTGGAGCGAGAAGGTCGAACAGAACAAGTCCAAAAACATGACCAAGGAAGAGAGGGAGGCTGCAAAGGCGAAGAAGGATGCCCTCGAAGCCCCCTTCACTCACTGTTTATGGGATGGTAGAAAGCAGAAGGTTGGCAACTTCAGAGTCGAACCTCCCAGCTTGTTCCGTGGACGTGGTGAACATCCCAAAACCGGTAAAGTCAAGCAGCGTGTCCAACCCGAACAAATCACCATCAACATCGGCAAGGGTGCCAAGGTCCCAGAGCCTCCCAAGGGACACAAGTGGAAAGCTGTGCAGCACGACCAAAAGGCAACCTGGTTAGCCATGTGGCAGGAGAATATCAACCAAAACTACAAGTATGTGATGCTTGGAGCTGATAGCGATATCAAAGGTCAGAGTGACTTCAAGAAGTTTGAGAAGGCCCGGGAACTCAAAAAGCACATTGACAAGATTCGCAAGGACTACACCAAGGAGCTTAAGAGTGAAGTGATGGCAGATCGTCAACGAGCCACCGCCATGTATCTGATCGACAAAATGGCACTTCGAGCTGGTAACGAGAAAGACACAGAAAACGAGGCCGACACTGTGGGTTGTTGCTCTCTCAAGTACGAGCATATCACACTTGAGCCTCCTAACAAGGTTACATTCGATTTCCTCGGAAAGGACAGTATTCCATATAGAGAGACTGCCATTGTTGAGCCTCAGGTCTTTAAGAACCTCAAGCTTTTCAAGAAGGCGCCCAAGACTACGGGAGATGATCTCTTCGACCGCCTCAACGTCAGTTTCTTTTCTTTTCTTTTTTTCCCCTGTCCGTTGTATAAGAAGTTAGTTGCTGACGGAATTATAGACCTCTCAGTTGAATAGGCATTTGACCGGCTACATGAAGGGTCTGACCGCCAAGGTTTTCCGTACTTACAACGCTTCCTGGACAATGTCAGAACTGCTCAGGAAGCTCGCTTCGGATCCTCGCTCTCGCGGCACAGTTGCTGAAAAGGTAAAGTTGTACAATGACTGCAACCGCGAGGTTGCCGTTCTGTGCAACCATAAGCGAACCGTTGGTGCTGGGCACGAGCAGCAAATGGCCAAGCTTGGTGACAGGGTAAGTCTGACTTGTGCCTAAGTCGACCACTCCAGATACTGATTCTTTTCTAGATTAAAGGCCTCCGCTACCAGCAATGGCGAACAAAGATGATGATTCTCGATATTGAATCTGGTTACAAGAAGAAGAAGGGTGCCGCCTGGTTCGAGAGGGATGAGGACTTAGATGACGAGTGGGTCAAGGAGCACCAGCAATTCTTACTTGAGGAGCAGCGTACAAAGATCACCAAGAAATTCGAGAAGGACAACGAAAAGCGCAAGGCGGACAAAGAAAAGCCTCTCCCCGAGAAGGAGCTCAAAGAACGTCTTCAGGCTGTCAAGGAGATGGAGGCCAAGTTCAAAAAAGAGAACAAGACCAAGAAGGTCGAGGCTGAAGGCAGAGGCGTTACTGTCGACAAGCTTCTAAAGGCTGTGGACAAGTTTGATGAGCGCATCAAGACACTGGAGCTTCAGGCCCAGGATCGTGATGGCAACAAGGAGGTAGCCCTCGGCACCTCCAAGATCGTGAGTACCACTGAAAACCCGTTGAAGATCTTTGACTGACTTGTTATTCATAGAACTACATTGATCCTCGCCTCACAGTGGTCTTCTCCAAGAAGTTCGACGTTCCTATCGAAAAGTTCTTTTCCAAGACTCTTCGTGACAAGTTCCGATGGGCCATCAAGTCTGTTGAGGATGAGGATGACTGGACCTTCTAAGTTCTCCGTGAGGGTATTGGCGTATAAAAAGAAAAGTGCGGGAGGCTTTTGGTTCTGTTGCTTTTATATTAATTTGCTTGCTTTTTTTTTTCTTGGAAGTTTTGTAAGAATACTCGGATGTTGCTTTCGACATGAGCAAGGGCAAGATCAAGGAGACAAGAGGAGAAAGCACACCGAGCGAAGCGCGAGCTCGCGATGTGCTTTTTGGGTGCAGGGTGAACGGCCGTAGAACGGAGAACGCAGAACGCAGACAACGAACTCGCAGGCGCCGAGATGGGTTGCTCGGAGCATTTAAGGGGATTATTGGCGGCAGAGATTTTAGTATCATAGAAATCATACCTATAGAACAAGCACTTCGCATGTTGCTGGAGTTTTGGTGGCCTCTGGAAAGGGGTTGACTCCATCCATGGCTCTGCTAACGCTCAAGCATGGACGAGACGGGCACGATTCTGATAACTATATTTACCAGTGCTATTTTTTTTCAACATTTGTATGCCGAGAAGAATGTGTGTTCCATCTTGGAGTGTACATTGGTCCTCGTTGAATATATATGTTGATTCTTTCATTATACACCGCCTGTCTATCTAATGTTTGCCATGCGTCTATTCTTTACACCCAAATGCATTGCGCCGTCGCTAAGAGCAATATGTCAAACCCAAATACCAACCAATTGCAACTAAGTGCCCCAGTTCCAGAAACGCCAATCAACCTTGCCATGTCAATAAGGAATCACATCCATACATACTCGCGGTGTTGTCTAGAGGTCATCCATATGCCGGACAATGTACATGGGCCAAAACCCAAGACAATATATGCTGTCGAATCGTAATATATAGGTCATATACCGTGAAGTGAAGTCAAAGTGTTTCTTCTCTAGAAGAAACGACCAGCAAATGCCATAATGCCGGCCAAGAAGGGTATAACAGCAATAACGTTATGTAAAGGCTGAAGAACGAAGGCGCTGTTCTCGGCGGGAATGATTTTTCCCTTGGCGTTGAGCCTCCAGCCTTCAGGGATAGCTCCGCCAGAAGGTCGGGAGCCGGTCCAGGGCCATCCCGTCTGTGTAGCTGTAGCGGGACTTCCGTCCTCGGCGATACCTCCGACAGGAACGTTTCCATCTGCTGTAGCGACGGTTCCTTGGGCGGTAGCAGTGACGGTCATGGCATCGCCGTTTTCGTTTCCGTTGATCTCACCGCCGACAGATTCGATTGACTGCCAGGAGCCAGATGTGTCCTTGTATTTGTACTCGTCACCAGTTGAGTAGTCCGTGACAACGACACTCTTGACTTTCATGGTGAAGGGGCCTTTGGAGTAGTCTGTTGGTCCACGGGCCCATTTGACGGTGCCTGCGGAGTTTGTATTGGGGTCACCACCAGCCCAGGCGCCGAACTTGACTTGCATCGGAGTTTGAGGGTATTGATTATCCTCGGCGTCGCCAGCGTTGAGGGTTCGAACGACAGTGCCGCCAGCCATCCAGACGATACGGTCCTTGGTCCAGTCGATGGTATATGTAATCCACTCGCCCTGCGTATTCGTCACGTCGTGAAACTCGCCGCGGTTGTACGAGGTCGTCTGGCCCTTTCCGAAGTAGTTTGACTGGATCTCGTCATTATCGGAGCCGAGCCATTCAATGTCGATCTCGTCGAGCACGTCGGACTGGAGAACGAGCGACGATACGATACCGGCTCCGGGAGCAGCCTTCATCGTAATCTCGACACGGCCGAACATGATGTAGAAGAGGGATGCAAGCTGCGGCGCGTCATTGGCGCGGGCGACGGTGAAGGAGACGCCCTCGCTGTCGTATTTAGGCGATCCGGAGGCTGCGAAGGAGTTTACCTCGCCTTTGGAGAAGTCGATGTCGATGCTCATGCCGAGGGCATCGTCGCTGGGACAGTTGCCTATAAGTGTCTGGTTAGTGGGATGATGGGTTGACTGGTTGATAAAGTGTGCGTACTGTTCTGGAGAGGATTGCATTTGCTCCATGTCTGGGCTGAGACTGCAGTAGCAAGCAGCAGTGCGGCTGCGGCCGAGACTCTGGATATCCATCTCATGTTGGGCTGTATGTGCTGTGATGGGTAGGTATGGTATGGTATGGTATGGTATGATATGTACGGTGAGCAAGTGGCTTCTAAAAGCCAACGTCGTCAATGTGAGTATTACTCTGTTCTTCAACTTGTCTCGGGTATCGTTGTATCAGTACTCGATAATGTGTAGTAGCACAAGGAAATAGACTCGAGGCTTATGGTGATTGTTGGTGTAAGGGGAGGAAGAAGTGGTGAAGATGCAGGCAGGTTCCCGTTCAAGACTAAAAAGTGAAATATTACGAGCAAGACACGTCACGTCACACGCTTGGCAATGGAAATTCAACGCTCACCGTTTTCCGGTTTCTTCTTGGGCTGCCGCGTAATAGCAATTGGCCCCGTCCTTGGTTGTTTTGGCGCCCGAGGATGATCAATTGGGAGGTTGGGAGCGTTTCTTGTAGATAGATTAGATATTGGGATATTAGTGCTGTACCCAATTCCGCGTTGCCGGGTGGCTGGGAAATCGGGTGGCTGGGCTGGCCCGGCCCGTGTGGCGCTACGGGATCCTGGCACCGTTGTTGAAACTTTGATTACCCTGTACCGTGGTGGTGCCTGGACATGAGCTCATATCACCACTTGACATGATAAGAGTCTGGATGGTATTAGTATTACGGGTTAAACGTTGCTGACTTCGAGTATTTGACGTCGTCAATCTTCAACAGGCTTGTATAGCGTCGGCATGGTATATGTGTTAGGGTCCTCACTATTTCTAGGCCTGTAAGACTAATAACATGTAACTTTTTGTACTCACCGAGTTCTCGACACCAAACAATCAACAGAAGTTATTTGGTGAAACGTCAAGTTCACACCAAAAATCTCGCCATGACCCATTTCAATATACAACACTCCGCTAATTCAAGGTCGTGATGTCAATGTCGCATTCTCAGTGCCCGACTCGACCTCAACTTGTACAACGTCAAGAAGACGAAAAGGTGTTTGTTTCAGATAAGTAGGACAATATCTCCCGCACATATCAACTACGCAAATCTTGAAATACAAGCTGCGCAACACCATCGACGGTCATCTAGACTGGTCTCGCACTGATCTCGATCCTCGCAACGGCATGCAACGAAACATCCCTTACTGAAGTCTAAATCGTCATCACTCAATCAGAATCAATCGTCAATCTACTGGCATGTTAGGGCTAGATCTCTTGTCTCACGAAACACTCTAAAAATGCGCGCCCTCGCATAAAGCGTACAGCCACAACCACTCTATCCAGACCAGATCCAAGACCAACACGTGTAAGCCATGTCGCAGATCAGCCCTTGCATCATCTCTGGCACCGTCATCACTCGCATATAAGCCTCCATACCATCTTCCATCTCTCTGCCTCAGAATTTGCTGGAATGGTACGAATCGCTCGTCCGTCGATGTGAAGTACCCTACACCATCCATCTGGGAAGTCATCGCGATTGGGATGACATACATAGGAGTGCATCCATCACCTACACCGACGGCAGGCAATCGAGTCACCGACATTTTGACCACCCAGCAAGTGGGGGAAGACGTAAAAGAAGAAAGTTGACGAGGAAAAAACCAAATCAGTACGACCCCCGCATCAACATAAACTTTGCTTCCATTCAAAAACTACTTACCTACAGGTGCTAACTGGGCCGAGTCTAAGCTCATGGGCGAGACAAATAAGCAAAGAGAATGCAAGTGAGCCAGAAAAGACGCAGAGAAAAGAAAAACAAGGGCAGAGCCACACTCACCCTACACTAGAGCCATCCCATCTGACGACAGATAGATGATCAATTCCATTCCGTTCGTGTTCATGATAGGTATCTATATGCCAACTCCATTATGCGTATGTTATGGAGCATCATGACAACATTTCACTGCACAAACGCTGCCCTCGCAGTCGAGCTGACCAAGCAGATGCAGGTCCAAAATCTGATTCACGACCTGTCAACAAAGACAGCACCCAATCAGCATCCCCAAATACGCCGTGAAACCTTTTTTTCAAAAGACCTTTTATGTTATCCCTCGCATATATCACAAAGTGACCGCCATTCTACGTACGTCGCGTCTGGTGGGCATAAACATTCCCGACGGTACAGAACCCTCCCCACTCCTTGCACTCGTCGGATCCCGATCGATTCACCGTGATCCCTTGCTTCTCTTTCCGTGCCTCGCCGCCACATGAGGCCATTCGGGGATATTCCTCTCCCCTACTGCTTATCCCTTAGTGAGAGACAGTCGATTCCCCACCCTCGCATATCGTCCTCACCACTTCTCGAATCCTGCATGCCCTAACCCCACAGAGCACTCCGAAGCCAACTCCCCGTGGTTGCTTTGTCTGCAGGTTATGGAACTAATCATGTATGGAGACGAAGCTGCTTGGCTTGGTAGATCCAAGTCAGTTTGCTCATCGGCTAGTTGACAAAGCTCGACATGTTGTGTAAACTGTGGAGGCATGCAAAAGTTGATATTGAAAACCCAAATCCGTATCATTGATACATCTGTGCCACTGAACTCCAGTATTTGACGTCAAACACTTACTTATTCGACATGTTTCAGACATCCACTCGGATATCTCTAACGCTTTTTTGTCCCCTCGTCATTGGCTCGATCGTTTCATCTTCAGCTGAGCAAATCTAAACCTTTGTCTCGGCCTCGTGTCATGTTGCGTTACTTGTCCCTCAGCCCACACTGTTGAGGCCAAACCTGACATTTTCCGGGCATGCGACATGCATTAGACACAGTCCGTGATCCGTGACCGCTTCATCTAGGCAAGACTCGTTGGTCGTGACATGATAGGTCTAAGGTACACAACCATGAGAATGGCAAATGGCCCTCGCATAAGTCATATGTAATGTATCACATCATATGATGACATAGGAAAACATGACATAGAGAGAAAAAAAAGAAAAGAATACTAAAAATGGTTAGATGGGGGAAAAGAGGCCACAGAAATGAGAGCGTAAAAAGCAAAAAGTTGAGGCAAAAGAGACGACGAACCAGGACAGGACAGGACAGGACAGGACAGGACAGGACAGGACAAGACAAAGCAAATAATTAGCCGATCAGTTCTCGGTAGGCAAACATGGTGAAGCCATAACTGAATCCTTCCAACCAACCTGCTGAGTGGGGGTTCAAAGTTAATGAATTGGTACTCTGTATCTGTATCTGCACTGGAGCTCGCTCGCTCGCAATCATTACAGATAGGTAATAATGATAGACTGTTATGCCGAAATGACACACCATCTCATCTATCGGCATCATTAAACTTAGTCTGGGCATTGAGCCGTTGCTCTCAGACTCATCAATCGGACTCTTGCGGACCGCACCTCGTCCGTTCATCTCATGCGGGTTGGCCCGGAGCTGCCGTGCGCATCAATGGATGGATATATCCATCAGTGACAAACGATAATCAAAGAACTTGCCATCTTATCCCGAGACTGGTATAGTTCGTCCATGAATATCCCCAAGTCATCATGCTATTTTGAAATATTCGGGTTTCGCCAGATTCGATTTGAATTGCACCGTCGTATTGAGCCTCCGCTTCGTCTCAGAGAACCAGGCAAAGGCATAAAAACGTTCGTAAAGACCCATTACGCACAGGCACCTATTGACTACTAGGTCTGACTCTGACGGAGGCGAGCCGTCAACGCATAGACGCATATTAAGAAAGAGAGAATCCTAGATTCATATGCTTGCTCGCCAGGGGTGGGACGGACGGACGGGCTCAGACTCAGAGGCAAGGCAATCAATCTTCCACCCACTCCAGGTACACCCATACCTGAGACAGACACTGCCCTTCCATGCGGTGTGAGAAGTGAGAAGAGGGAGGTATGTACAGATAGAGACAGAGGCAAACAGGAAAGGCTTGCAATGAGGTGACGAGCCGTTTCTCTTTGCTTTGCTTTTTCTCATGCTTGTGGGCTAGGCTATGGTGGTAGCAAAGTATCAATCCTTGAGCGTGAAACCACCAGGCGTTGAGATTTTCTTTTTTCTTTCCAATTGTCGGTAGTTGTCACATGAAAAGAGATGCCACAGGGATCCGTCCCGTCTTTTCACATCCTTGAAAAATTTACTTCTTCTTTATTGTTGCTGATCATTGCAATACAGTACATTGCATCGCAAGCTAAACCATTGCCTCTTGTGCGAGGTATCGAGGTATTCAGTGATTGCTGCACACTAATGCATAGGTAGTCGAGCTCCGCGTTCGTTTGGTTTATCAACCATAACGCTGCGAAATTGCGGACCCTCTGCAGGTGCAACATCAAATAATAGTCCAACAGAGTGAGGCTGGTTGACTTAGTAGGTAGGCAATCCAACCTCTCGATCCATACCGAGGGTCTCATGAAGCATGCATCCCAATCACATTCAATTCATTGCAGAAGATTCAAGTCACGCACGGAGCCCAAGGTCCGCCATTGACCCCGACAGCATCTCAAGCCTGTTCCACGTGGGTTGGTAGGTTGGCAGCTTTCATCGAGGGCATGCCCAAGACCGTGCGGTGTTGGTTGATAAGGTTGACGGGAAGGCCACCAGACTACTCACATTGACAGGCCGTACTAGCATTGTAGACTGTACCATAGACCAAAGGCTTGCTGGATACGGTTGAGGCAGAATCGCAGTTTCGTTTCGGCCTCTGTATCTCGCTCGTATCACACGTGCCCCGGAAGGATCTATTCCTATTAGGCGGATGTTGTGCTTGATGGTGAAGCTCAAAGTGCTCCATCAACAGCAATGCAAAATGTCTTGCATCAAACAAACCACAAAGGAACTTGCTCGACTCGTATGGACCGAGGCTCTTGACCTCCCGCTCCATACCGTAGTAGATCGTCAACATGGATTGATAGGAACTCAATCCGACTACCAGTTCATCTTCTCGAGCGTCGAGGTATGATCCTGCGCGATGCTGGGGTGCGATGTGAAACCTTCGAGAAGTCCCAAGGACATGGTCGGCGGAATGGCCAGTCGTCTTGGACAAGGTAAGTATTATTAGCGTTGGTTCCGGTTACCATCCAGCCAGGGGGTGCCCCGGCCACCAGCTGATTTTGAACTTTCTCCAGTCCTCCACACAGACGGTTCCTCATTTTATCTCTGTGGTATCACGCTCTTGAGATGACTCGCGGTTGAGTGGGCCACCCATTCATATCGACTTTTATAGACGGAACAGTCAAATCGAATCGTCCATGTGCAACTATCACCAGCCAGGCACGTCCGATTCTGCATCGCGAGTCTAGCCAGCCATTTCTCCAATCGAAGGCCAGTCTGCGAGTTTGGTATGAAGAGCCGCGGGTGGGACAAGGTAACCCCACTAATTCTCATGCTGGGTGCATGAACGCGTTGGATTGCCGGGTGTCCTGTGCCTGGGGACGTAAGACAAACGTTGTTGATCAGTATCTGACATGCTCTTACTACCCTCTGATAATTCAGGCATCATCTCACACCGAACATCTGCCAGCCCAAGAGGTTTGCCACGACGACACCACCTTTTAGCAAAGACGAGAACCATGAGATGGCCTGGACTGGTCGTTCATACGTAGCCACTAGCATTAACTCATGATTTTCATCAAGCTGAACTATAGATTTGACTCCGGTCAATTAACACGGGACGACGACACTCTTTGGGACTGGCTAGCACCAAGCTAAGTCAGACACTGTCTGTATGTGAACAATCTGAGTCCTGAGAGGTGATCTTCCAGAATCATGCCAGTAGGAAGGGTCCGGGCTGAACAACCAGCATATTGATTCGTTCGAGACTGTATTTGGCCGGGCTGAAATCCGGGGAGCGTCCCAAAGGCCGGAGGACAGGGATTATTACAGCCTAAGTCTCCGGGGACCTTATCAACGAGACTGGCTGGCCACACGGCTACCTATCCGGGCCGTTGCCAAATCTCCAACGAGTCCCGCCAGTCCATCTCGAAACAGGGGACCCCCTGACGGAGTGGAACCGCCAGGGACACCCCTTGTTCTACCGCCCATCAGGGTCCCATCCACTCCTAGACGGTACAGTTGACCCAGGCCCAGGTGAAGCCAAGCAACTCGCCTCCCAGAGACGATGTGCCGGGACCTCATGATGGTACCGACAGATGAGTCGAGAGGTTTGATTATGAGAATTGACTGCACACCTTGAAATGTCCGCTTCTCTAGACGAATATCAATGATTAGTTTTGTTAATTGAAGAAATACATATTCAGAATGTTGTGCCACGGCGGAAAGGCATTTGGGATTCTCAATGCGAGAACCTCTCTCGCAAGCCCTGGCAGCCGCGGACACGGGTTCAGATTGCCTACAGTCTGGGGTGGTTAGGCGTAGTTGGTGGCTCGCGGAACAAAACGAATCCAACACGTCGGATCCTCTCTTTTGCCTCGCTCTCGAAAGTGGTTAGCTCCCACTGATATCCAGCTCGGCCAAGCTTGCACATCCGCTGCTGCACCAGGACGTCGACACCCGGCTCCGCGAGACCAGAGCCTGCCACTAACAAGACGATGGAGCTGTCGATGCCCTCAATGTTCAGGGCCTGTACCATCTTGTGGTCTCTGCACGACGGCGGTGTCGATAGCTTCAGAGCACGTTCTTACAGAGACCTGTAAGGTGAAGAGAGTCTGCAAAAGGCCCACAAAGAGGATCAGTGGAGCTGATAACTCGAGCGAGCATAGACTGACGGGCGGCCCAATAGCCCAAAACTCTTCAACGTAGTCGCTTGCCACTGATATCATGTTTGCAAGTGGCCTATGGTGACTACTGTTTGCATTTCTGGGGTCGTCGCTCAAGATGGGCCACAATGATGCGCTGAGAAATCTTTTAGGCTGGGCCAGAAACCATGAACAGCCATGTTGAAATAAACCCTGTCAATTTCGCTGTTTTGTACATAGCTGGTTGACGCAGTTGGTGGTCTCTTTCTGGTGAGCTATAATTCAATGTGATCTAGGAATATATACGATGCGACGCCTTAGACAAAGGCAGGACCTTGTTCTTTTGCAATCTGAGAGGTCTGAATATGTTTGTTCGCGGCACAAAGCCATACACTCTATCAAAACGGTTTGCTAGGAAACTGTTTGTGTGACAGCCACAATTGGCTTTTCTTGTTCTTGTTCCTGCATAACGGTGGCGGTCGCTTGGAAAAAAAGCCCTGTCTGTTATATTTCTGCATCAGTTTGGAACGCTGTCATGCAAGGTACCAAGAGTTGCCACCAATAAGTTGACATGGGCCAACGAGGGGGTCGCCCTACTAACGACACGAACTTGCCCACAAGAGCTGACCCGAACTGTCAACGGATCCTTGAGGACCTAGCAGGCACCCCAGAATCGTTAGTTGCCCGGCTGTTGGAGGCCATTTTCATGGATGACTACTACCTGACAGGAAAGATGAAATGCTCGGTTTATCAAGAACATTGAGGGAATGAGGAGAACCCCAAGTGCTGTGGGAGACACCTGGAGGAATTGGTCAAACGAAACAAATGTATACGATCATAGCCCAAAGTCTGTGGCAGCTTTGAATCGGCAGAAGGATAATGACGGGCTTAGTGGTGAAGATCTCCAGGAATTTGGCATGGGTAAGTGTCTTTGCTGAGAATAGTTCATTGAGACGTGCGAGAAGGTTCATTGAGACGTGCGAGAAGGTTTGTATGGTTCTGCATTTGGAGGACCGAGACTTGTACCTACAGACGTACACCCTGCGGGCGCTCGTATGCATAAGCACGCACAAGTACTGACCTAGGGACACAAGACCGAGTCCATCTTTGGGCTAAAACATCAGGAATATGGATCCTCCTGTGCATGTGCGAGCTCAGGTGCTTGTGCATATGTGGCTTGCATCAGGAAATGAGAAGTCGATTTGTGCCTTGATTGTGCGTTGGGAGGCGTCCAATGTGCTTATTTGAGCAAGTGACCCATGCACTATTCCACATAATGCCATCCTCGTATGAAATGTTCCTGGCTAATGCAACCCCAAAGCATAGCACCACAGTCAGGCACAGCGACTTTGTGCATCAGCTAGGGTTTCAGGTTTGAGGAATACCCTTATGATGGCCAATGGGACACCACCCGAAGCTCTAGCCTGGCATCGGCGGACGGTCACAATTCGGTCATGCCGTTCATAATAGGCAAGGTTAGAAATTATTAGTTATCCACTACACTGGTCCGTAACGTCGCGTCCTTGACGAGAGGAGATGATCGTGTATGGTGGGTCAAACCACGGCTGACTTTTTGATAGTGAGGCGGAAACACGGGTAGAAACATTCGTATCAGAGACATCCAACGGAAGCCGTAAGAAGGCGAGACAAGCTTGGAGGACATCTCACGAGCTATTGTCAATGCCAAGAACGAGTGTGCGTTGGAGTACACTCATTTATCGTGTACAGTATTGATCACCAAAGTGTTTCACCTGTCCAAGATAAGTTTGACGATTGAAGGGTTCCGCACCGAAGGTTTGGGACCTTCTGGAACGTCGAGCTTCCGACCGAGGCTAAATCAAAGCCGGATTCTGGGGCGGTTCATCGCATGGTTCTGTATGTATTGACCTGTGGTCGTGGAGCCTCATATTAGCAACCTGGCAATTGCTCCGTTTGGAGTCTGTAACAATTCGGGGACATTTCCGTCCGGGGCCAGGTGTCCCAGAGTATTGGAAACCATGTATGTACGGATACTAACAGGGTGCTTTCTGCCATAGCAGTCGCTTGGTGCTTGGTTTGCTAGAGAGCTCAAATTACTGCTCGGCTGCCCTTTTCATATTCTAGTTGAAGTAAGACATTAGGCGAAATTTCTCTCATTCAATTTGGATACCGACGGGAAAAGGGACCCTGGTCCCGGCTTCCCGTTGAGGATTCATATGATCTAAATGGAGCTTTTGCTGCTGCGCAGATGCTTGGGTTGCGGGAAGAGGCGACCGTTCATCATTTCATGGAGATGCCATGAACATTGAGGACGACTGAACCCTTGAGAGGAGGTCAAAGTTGGGATGACAGACGCTTTGGCACGAGAGAGAATGCCAGACGCATCAGGGAATCGAAACCATAGTGTTCCCGAACACCATATTAGAATCGTCCGTGTTAGTGCAGATCTCGATCTGAGCGGTTTTCACCATGTGGCCTGCCTGTTCTGATACCTATTCTGACTCGCTGTGGGCGCAATGGTGAGACGAACTATATCCAGCAAGCTGGAACAGGAAGGCACCGTTCTAGGCGAGTCAATTCTGGCTCTTTGACCATCACGGTTACAACAAGCATGAGTGTGGTAGTTACATACTGTCGTAAGTCATTGGCCGTGGTGCCATTGTGACTGTTGTTCCTGATATGAAGTTGCTTGACTCGATGTCGTTGCCAACAGCCTATTGCAGTATGGCACAGATGACTGAGCTGCACTACCCAGCATGCACTGGCTTGTTCGTGCGCCCATGGCGATTGGGGGAGCTGAATATGTGGCGTATTTAGATGTCCATGGTGCTCTTAGACCACAAATGATTGGGGCATTGAGGTGGACCGTACATAGCTACTGAGTACGGATAGTGGTTGAAGAGACAACTGGAGTAATAGAGGCAGCCTGGGCAAGGTCCAGACAGCGAACAGGCGCATTTGAACGCCCAGGCCAGGCGGGACGAAGCAAGAAGCCAAGACTCGATCGCATAGAACCTTCCCAAGAAGGGACGGGAAGTTGTTGACAATTGGTCGGGTTGGGGGCCGGACGTCAGTCTCCAGGGTCATGGATTGTACGCAGTGACGGGATGAGATGGATGTGGGCATTCAGGACTTTGGGTTTGCTGGGTAAGATTCTGACAGTCCGGGTACCGACCAGCCCTTATCCTGGGACGTGGAAGCTGGGATGCTTCTCTGACGTTACATTTAGAAGCCGTCGTTGCTTCCTTTGGACCCTTGGGCCAATTGACAGCCTATCACTACAAAGGACGGTTGGCTGGGTCATGCTTATCCTTGTTTGAACATGTCAAATTACTCTATCCTCCGGAAGGCAGATACCAATTACCACTTACCTTAGGTAAGAGTAGGTTCCTACCTAGTTGGCGATCGCATGACCGAAGCAACGATATTGAACCCTTCCATATAGGTAGCCCCAACAGCATAATGGAGAGAAGCTTCGTAGAACAGTGGCCAACGATACCTTCGACTAAGCATGGATAAACACCCCCACCCTGATACAGCTGTGTCCTGCACAACGTAATTCGAAAGGATGGAAAGCTGTGCCTGCAGTGCAGCAGTCGACGTTCCTGGTACCTGAACGGCATAGCACTTACGCAATGCAGCTCCAGCTTCGCTGTCGCCCATCGTCATACGCTATACGCAATAGATCGCCCACTAGGTGTTCTCATCCACGACTCAACTGGCGCGCGCAGCGCCAACATACTGGGTCATACTCTGTATGTATGCTGGTGTTACAGAGAATAATGTAAGTTCAGCTCAGTTCAGGTACGAGATGCTAAAGTGCATTAGTGAGTCGTAGCTATCCATCACCTCGTACCTACCTGCTAGGTACCTTAATGCTTGGACCCCTCGGTAGCAGCTTGACCAAACTGGGTAGGTGCCGTTGGCGCTCCGTCCCGTCCAGTTTTTATGCAGAGATATTTGGTGATGAGACGTCAAAGAGCGCAACCGGGCTTGCCGCATAAAATTAATTCTCATCTCAACGGGGCTGTGTGGCATTCCCAAGCCAACCTATTGACTATTCTGGGCACCGATAACACTTTTGGGTACAGCGCGGACCAGTTTAGTGACTCCACACGACAATTGCTTGTCTCTTCAACCCCAAGTTGTCGAATTTAGTGGCATCACTTTTATATTGAGATGGTAACTTGGCTCGTCCTGAAGCACAGGATGGACTTTGACCGAGATGGGTATCTTTACATGCTGACAACGAGCTGTTACAGCATCGCGGTGCATGATGCGAGTCAAGCAAGACATGCGAACTGATAGGCAAGGCGAGGTAATCACTGTAGAGAAAAGAACCAACCAGGAACTCAAAGATGCCTAGCAATAAGCAATCATATCAGAGACTTGGATCTCGGACAAAAACTGCAAAACAGCAACGGATCAGTTCGGCCAAAAATCAATCAGGCGCCCGTTTCTCTCAAGGACTACCGACCTATTGTGTCATCAAAGGTCTGGCTTTCACTCGTTGTTTCAAACTTCCAGCTATATTCAACCATGATTGACCAAGCCGTCCACCAACGAGGCATCTCGCTCCATATCGTCATCTATACTTACGAGCTTGTGTCCAACCAGAGACCGAAGCGGCCAGTCGTCACCACAGGCTCCTTCTAATCTTGGACTACCAGGACGAAACAACGACGGCTGCTTTGACGGGATGGGTGACGTCGAACGCTCCACAGAGCCGAGTAGTCTGCCAGAGCCCGCGTCAAGGTGATCAGCCAACCTAACTGGTCTGGAAATGAAGCAAGCGTCGCCTGTACCTTACATAGCACATCCAGAGATGCATCGGGTGGAGGTGATACCATAGCCCGGCGAATGGAAGCGTGCATATCGGCGCCGTCGACTGTGTAATGGCAAAAGCGGACATGAGGAGGTGCACAACGTTGTTCCGAGTGGACAGTTTTGGAGTTGTGCACGGCCAGGGCCCATTATGGACGTGCCCAATCCTCATTATGAACTTAGCATACAAGTTATTTATTATTCTGTTACAATGAGGCGCGGCGAGTCTAATGCACCTTGATGCATGGCGACTCGCCAAGGCACTATCCTATCAGTGAACGGGATTATGCAGTTTCTGTGACGAGGTTTGCGGTTTGCGTGCCACCTGGGGGTAGGGAGGCCGCTCAAGGCGAGTGGTATTGCACCATGGCGCGCACTTTGTCCAGGGCCATCGCATAACTCGCGGTGTGTCTGCCATCCTCGGGACCCCACTGGTTGATGGGAGCCCAAACAAATGGAAGGGATAAGACGAGGGATGTGAGAAATGTGCATTGCGATGTGCTCATCATTAATGGCGGCTGTGGTATTCATTCCGTTCGTCGGAGGGCTGGATTATGCTATGCTGGACCCGGGTTTGTGGGTGATGAACACACACATCACACACCAAGCGCGTACGCAAGCCAACCAACAAAAAGTCAAAAAGAGAAAAATATGACAGACTACAGAAGAACGAGACACCAGAGACAAGACATGGGACTTGTGCACACTCGCACAGGTCTTGCACAAGCGACCGAGGACCCTCTATTGCAAGCTTTTGATTTTTCGTGCCATCCCATCCTTCCATACAAGCATCCACATGAACATCCATACCTTATCCACTACTTTATGGCCGAGCTCGTTATTCAGTCGGCGCATGGGTTGTTGCATTGGTGTACAAAGTTGGGACTGGATAGGCTTCGGGGGCTACTCTCATACCGCGGCGGGCCATCCGGCGACGGATAGGCTCGAGGTTCCCAGCCGATACCGTCCAGAATTAGAAAAGCCAGTGGCTGCGCCATAGTGGTGTGGATGGGGAGCCGTGGCCCCATGGCCCGTACTGGCAAGACTGCCATGCTTAGTATGCCCATGGGCTTAAGTTGAAGAAGACCAGGGACGCCCAGGCCCGCACCTCATGTTTCCCTTGCCCCAGACATGACTTGGGTGCTTTGACAGGGGCCTGGGGGCACTCTGCCGTCTGGTCCGCCGCTGGGCCCTTGAGGGCGTGTGTGGGCGTGGGACAGATTGCGAGTGACAGGCCTTTGAACCAAAGAGTGAGGGTGGTGGATCCAGAGGATGGGATGTGGTGGTGGTGGATCAAGATCCACAGCTCTCTGACCCTGGCTTGGTGATTGAGACACGACATGGAGGGTTTTCTAACTGACTGCCTATCGAGCACATCTGGTGTGAATACGCCAGTCCTCGTCGTCAGTACTTATCACTCCACGTCCCCGTGCTTGTCCATCCTTCGTTTCCCTCCTCATCGAAAGGTATGATCGACAACCGCGTCGGATCTCTGTAATACTCTCTTCTCTTTTATACCAGGTTCTTCCTTCTTTTGTGAATCGTTCTTATTTGCTGGATATCCTCGTTCCTCGAGAGTCCCTCACATTCATTATAACCACCTCTTGCGGCACTCTCGATATACTTGATAAATCTCTTGTGCTTGCTTCAACTACCTTGGACTAGACTTCAGACCTTACATGTACAACAAGAACGTCCCCAATCCACGCACCTAATACCGAGTCTCAACTCGTTGTCCACTCTTTGGAACACCACAAAAGAACCGAACACCACACCTTCATTAGGCCGATTGCCAGTCAAGCAAACTATACATACACCAATACCAACTTAATATCTAAACCCTCCAACCCGCTAACACCACAGCCAACTCTAAAGGTTTGTGGAATCCTGCAAATACCAGACGATGGAGATTTGGCTAACACGATAGTCTTGTACAGAAATGGATTCCACAATGATGCCCCAGGCCGTCGGCCAAGCTCCCTTCTACTTCTATAACCCTGAGTCCAAGCATGATATGCGACAACACTTTGCTCAGCAACAAATGCATATGTATCCCATGGTTCCTACACTGCCTTCAACTCCAGTCTACTCGCGACCCAGCTCAGCCAGCAACTCTCAGCCCCCTACTCTGTACAGCAATGGCCCAGCCGTCATGACTCCTACTGCCTCGCCACAGCCCATGTCGCATAAGCCCGCCATTTTGTTGGAGAATGAGCTGTACGAGAACTCGTACTTCCCTTCGACACCACCTCTGTCGACCTCTGGTAGTACCATTGGCAGCCCCAGCGCCTGCGAGGTGCTCCAGACCCCGATGAACCCCATGTTTTCTGGACTGGATGGTATCGATGGCTTCAAGGAGGCTCTCGAGCCTGTTGAGACTGCAGTACTCGACTGGTCCAACTGCGGATCTCCCCCAATGACACCTGGTAAGTTTACTTTTATCTCAAAGCCTCCAATTACCGGATCGTACAATGGTATTGTGCCGCAAGCTCGGCTTGAGCCTATTTTTGGGCCTGGTAGCGGGAAAGATGGTGGTGCTGACGTTGGCTATCGCTATCTCGGCCCAATCACCTTTTGAGGCGCAGACCTGCAGTGCGCTGTCCCAGTACCTGAACAGTGGAGCAAACACGGGAATGACCTGATGGAGACTAACTGTGCAATGATAGTGTACCTTCAATCTCAACTCGGCAAGGTTCCCTCTCTTAGCAACACCGCCAGCGACCTCGTGTCCACCCCGTCTCTGTCTCCCTCACCCGCACCTTATGCCCGCTCCGTCTCTACACCGGATTTGGACGTCGACTTCTGCGACCCAAGGAATCTGACTGTCGGTACTGGTGCCATCAACAGCACCCTCGCCCCTGAATTTGCTCTCGATGAGATCAAGGCTGAGCCCAAGATTGCTGCTCAGTCTTTTGACTTCAACCCTGCTGTTCCCCACGGCCTCCCCACCTTTGAAGACTTTTCTGATTTCGAGTCTGAGGACGATTTCGTCAACAGCCTCGTCAATCTCTCTGAGCAGCCTGCTACTGCTTCTGCTGACATCACCCGACCTCGGGCTTGCACTGGCTCCTCAGTTGTTTCCCTTGGCCACGGCAGCTTCATCGGTGACGAGGACCTTTCATTTGACGACAACGTGGCCTTCCAGTTTCCCTCTCATCCCAGCCCTCCAGTCTCCTGTGCGTCCGAGGACTGCCACAAGGACAAGCGTACCAAGAAGACTCACGTCAAGGAGAGCACCGCTGGCCCTGTCATGAACATGGCTGCCTCCGCCACAGACTCTGGTAACACTCAGGAGTCTTCCAACCAGGCTGCTGAAGCTAGCGACTCTGGTGCCTCATCTGGCTCAGAGGGTTCCCCTGCTCCTCTCCCCGCTCCTGCAAACCGCCGCGGTCGTAAGCAGTCCCTCACCGAGGACCCTTCAAAGACCTTTGTCTGTGATCTCTGCAACCGCCGCTTCCGCCGCCAGGAACACCTCAAGCGCCACTACCGTTCTCTGCACACCCAAGAGAAGCCTTTCGAGTGCAACGAGTGCGGCAAGAAGTTCTCCAGAAGCGACAACCTGGCTCAGCATGCTCGAACCCATGGTAGCGGCGCCATCGTCATGAACCTCATTGATGACGACTCACACGCATATGATGCCTCCATGATCCCTCCTACGGCCGAAGATTACAGCAACTACGGCAAGGTCCTGTTCCAGATTGCCTCTGAGATACCCGGCAGTGCAAGTGAAATGTCCTCTGATGAGGGCAGCGACCAGGGCAAGAAGAAGCGCAAGCGCTCTGACTAAATGGTCCATCAATCATACATCATTCAAAATGCTCAAGAAAGCTAGTCGATTATCTTGACATATGCCCGATACGACGCTGACGACCTTCTTCTTCTTCGGCCATCCGCTCAAATTTGACGGTGGCATTTGGGTCACGGAACATTTTCCATTTAGGTTACAACCTTGGGTAAAAGGGAGTCTTCACACAAAAGAGTGCAAGCGATAATGAATGCATTTACACATCGTCACCATACCTGTATCAACAATATCCACAGCCTCGCTACGCATCACGACACTAAGGAGGACATTTGATTTCATCGGTTTCTTGTTTTTGAAGAATTGCAATGCATCGCCAAGGTCAACTGTGCGACACAGCTGGTTGAACTTGGCTTTCTGGTGACTTTATTCAATGGACACAACTGGCGCGAGAGGGGAAAAATTATTTGGTTTTGAGAACATTTGGGAGCGGCTCCCTCACCTCACATCAGAATCGTGATGGATGAGTTTGCCAACGACAACGACCACCATAAAAACTTGGCGGCTTGCCGTTCTTTACACTCGTTGTAATCATCCTGTGCGGCTGGAAGCTGGAACTGAAGGCTCGCCGGGACGACGGTATCACTTGAGAGCAGTGGGAGATGAAGGTGAAGGCGTTTGTCTTTTTCTTCTTCCATATTCTTGTGTTTACTCTGATTCTTTGTCTGTCGTTTGCCTGTTGCTGGATTTTTAGAGATGTCGAGTACAGGAGTGTGCCGGTCACAGTCATTGACAGACGCTCATCCTCACAACAATTCATGTACAATTTAGAAGTTTGGTCTATTGATCAACAATTTACACAATGCTGCCACATATCTCGTTCATCTTGCCTGTGATTTCTTTGGAGCAGCGACTTGACAGTACGTTGACTTGTTTAACTTGACATAACACTCCTCATTGCTGCTACTTAATTGTACCTTCATCCTCCGAAACCTCAACTAAGAACTATGTCAACCTTCTAAAGACTGATGGTATGACCTACGGGACCTTGTGTGAAACCTGGCTCAGCCACTGGCGCGTCAACAGCTTAGCCATGATTCCCTCCCGGAGGAGCTCTTGATGTAACTACTATATCTCTGGCTGGCTGGCTACCTACCTGCCTCTCCGTAGTCTGTTCCTCTTTTGTCGACGGATCTTTCAGTCGAGGCTAGGTCGGAATAGAAAAGTCCAGTTCGGATCGGCGATCTCGTGTGGCGCCTTGGGCGCTCAGGGACGAAGACCCTGTCCGTGCTGTCCGTGTTGGCGCCAGTGTCGGTTTTGAAAATCTCTGGATAGCGCAGTCTGTAGGTGGGACTGATCGATTACCTTACTCGCGACGTGAGTAGGTGATGTACATGGAATCCATATCGTTGACCTAAAACTTGATACAGAACCAGAGACCCTGGATTGCCATCTCGTACCGTCTTCGGATGATCTTCATTGCCGGGTCGACTCCCCGTCACTAGGTCCAATACAAAGAGGACTCCGAGGCGGAGATGAGATAGAGACGAGGAGGTGAGGAAATGACTGTGTACATGGAATGGGACTGTAACGGTTCAATGTCGCTAATTGCCATTTCCCCGGCTGATATTGACAATTTGACGCCTTTCCTTTTCAAACATTGGCATTGGGTCCGGCTGGTCAAGTCGAGGTCTCGGGGAAAAGATAAGCTCTTGGGTTGGTAGGCTAAAAGAGTTGTTGGTTCATCCGAGAGGGCACTTGTTTATTTTGTTTTAGTTCAGCCAAACCCAAGATGAAACATGGTGGACTGACTTTCTCATGCCTTTCATGGAGTAGTAGCTCACAGGCTAACAAAAGCTTCAGTATCGCAAAATTCGTAGTCAAGCTTGATGGTTGGAAGCCCAGGGGCCCACAGAGAAACAAGCCTAAAACATCTACTACCAAATGAATTAGCTTGGCGCTATCAACATCTTCTCTTGCACCACACACCTCATCCCAATTCACCACCAAACTCCGCTACACTACACCACATCAAATGTCCGCTCCTAATTAAAAGTACGCCAGAGGCTTTCTTCAAGCCTTCCACCCCGTCTTTAGAATAATTGCTAAATTGGAGCTAGAACTATCCTTCAGGTCTCATTTCCCAGCCTCTAGCTGCCTGCCTGACTGGGTACAACTTCCGTACAGCAGTGCCTGGTCAACGGCCACTGTTCTATCAGCCATGTCTTCTGAAAAGCTCAATGTCATTGCTCTTATCTCGGGGGGCAAAGATAGCTTCTTCAGCCTGATCCACTGTCTCGAGCACGGCCATCAGATCGTGGCTCTTGCAAACTTATTCCCAGCACCAGCACCAGACTCAAGTTCAGCTATTTCAGGCGGACAATCACCGTTCCGCCAGGAAGACGCCACCAAGGCTGAACCAGAGACCAATCTCCAGACACCTTCGGATCTCTCATCTCCCGTGGGCTTCCAGCGCATCGATCCGGGTACCTGGACACCCCAGCCGCCTGATCCTGCCACAGGGGATCATGACAGCCTTCGGCAAGGCCAGGGCTCCGGGGAATCTTCCGACACGGACCTCAATAGTTTCATGTACCAAACAGTCGGGCACGAAGTCCTCCCCCTGTACGCCGATGCAACTGGCCTGCCGCTATATCGGCTACCCATCACTGGATGTGCGGTGCGCCACGAGAGGGACTACGATGCCACGGCTAATGCCCAGGACAAGGTCCAGGAGAGTGATGAGACGGAGTCCATGCTTCCCTTGTTACAGTCCATCATTGCCCGCCATCCAGAGGCTAATGCTGTATGCGCTGGTGCCATCCTCTCCACCTACCAACGCACCCGTGTTGAGTCAATAGCACTGCGCCTAGGTCTTGTGCCCCTGGCCTACCTATGGCAGTATCCAGTCTTACCACCCCCATCCGCAGCCATCTCAGCCGATACCCAGTTGTTGATTGATATGGCCAATGTTGGATTAGAGGCACGGATCATCAAAGTTGCCAGTGCTGGACTAGACGAGAACCATCTCTGGGAACGGGTGTCAAGCGAAACAGGCTCGAGTCGTGTCAAGAATGCATTACGCAAGTTTGGCTCAGCTCAAGGTGCGGCAGCCCTAGGAGAAGGTGGTGAATTTGAGACGCTCGTCCTGGATGGCCCATCTTCCGTGTTCAAGAAGAGAATTGTTGTCCCAGAACAGGGGCGTAGGATAGTGCGTGAAGGTGGCGGTTGCTCATGGCTTATGTTGGGTGGTGCACGGTTAGAAGACAAGCATGATGCTGCAGCCAAACCAGCAGTTCGGATCCCCAATCTCCTCGATCCTCACTTCAAGACTGTATTTGGCGACCTGCCGCAACCCTTGAACGAGTTGAAAGCCGCAAAGGCTTCTGCCATTTTAAGGAGGTTGACGTCACTATCCCAAGATGCAGGGACCTTCACTGCTGATAGCGAGGTTTTGCGTTGGTCTGTACTTCCAGACCTCGGGTTGGGTGAAATGCCGATACAAGATGAAACCATCCAGGTCGTAGAGAAGATCAGAGATTTGGCGTCAGGGGCCGGTGTTCGACTCTCTCAAGTCACAAGTACCATCGTCGTCTTAAGGCGCATGTCAGACTTTCCTAAGGTTAATGGCGAGTACGGCAAGATATTCACCAGGCCGAACCCACCGTCGCGAGTGACCATTTCCTGTGGTGACCTCCTACCAGCTGGTGTGAATATTGCCATCTCCCTAGCTGCTCCTACACCTAAAGCGATACGGGACCGCAATGGTCTCCATGTCCAGTCCAGGTCATACTGGGCACCTGCAAACATTGGCCCCTACAGTCAGGCGATAGACGTGCCCGTGACAGCTCAAGACCAGCCTACAGGTCTTCGGTGCATCTCCATTGCCGGTCAGATACCCTTGATTCCAGCAACAATGCTCCTCCCTTCCACATCTGAGAAGTCACACGAGCTTCAAATTGTCCTATCTCTGCAACATTTGTGGCGAGTTGGTCAGGAGATGAAGATTCAGTGGTGGACAAGCTCAGTTGCTTACTTCCCCCGTGCCAACTCGTCCGAGATCCAGCGCAGCGCCCAGCTGGCAGGGTATGCTTGGAAACAAGCACATGGATCCCCTGATGAGGAGGGGGATGGTGATAACGGTCCTGATCTTTGGGACTTGAAATACAACCCTGCTTACATGTCGCTTGGTAACGATGACAAGACAACCCGAAAGACCCTTCCGGACTGGGAGGCACTGACTCTACGTCAACAGAATGAGCCTGAGACTTGTATCCCGCCTATGTTTGCTGCTGAAGTGGAAGAGCTGCCACGGCAGGCTGCTGTGGAGTGGCACGCTCACAACGGTCTTTCGAAAATTGAAGAGGCGAGCTTTTTGATGTGTTGCTTGCCTGAGCTCACGCTTCCAGGCTGGAAAACATGGCATTCAGTCGTCACAACCGCAAGTGCTACTGTAATCTACAGTACAGCAGCATATTCTCATGCTGACAGGCCTCATTCCGCTTCCTTGGATAGCTTGAAGATCGATATGTGCAAAATCATGCAGGAATCACTTCATCAACTCCACCCTCATGGGCCAGAAACGGTTCAATCCAAATTGACTTTGGTGTATGCAGATGCGGCTCAAATTGTTTCCATATGGAACAACCTTGGAGATAAATGCGATGTTGCACTTATCCCGTGCCGGTCAATCTGGTCGTCTGATGGACAAAGTGTTGCTATTGTGGGCTTGTTTGAAACGATCTTCATACGAGAATCATGACTTTATGACTGATTATATGAATGCATTTACAAAAATATACTACTTTCAAAACGTCTTCTATCTCCAATCCCCTCTTATCCACACCCAACTTTGTACAACAGGCAAATATGTTGGGCCAAGCCAAGTCTCGGAGGCAGCTCCTTGTCTAGCAGCTTGAAACGATGGTGTTTAACTGGTTCACAAAATACACAGCCAATACTACCCGACCTGTCGCCTCCAATCTGCACCATAATCCTATTCGGCAATACTTGTTCCTAAGCACTGACGTATTTCATGTGTTGAGGAGGATATCTGTCACCGGCAGGCGTAAAAGATGCAAGTAGCCTGTCGATATCGCGCAAGTCCTCGTCTGTAAGATCGATGATTGTCGCGTTCTCTCGGATACGGTCGGACTTGGTAGAGCCAGGGATGGGCACGATCGTAGACATCCCCGGGCGACGAGAGTGATAAGAGCCAGTTGATGGCGATCTGGCTCACTGTGCATCCTTTCTTCTTTGCAAGGGCTTCGATATCATCAACTAGCTGGGCATTCTTGCGGAAGTTGTCGCCTTGCCAGCGTGGGTGGATCTTGGCACGCATGTCATTCTCTGGAAGATCCTCGACAGGCTTGATCTTGCCTCCGAGGAAACCTCGTCCGAGGGGTGCTAGACTTTTGTGTCAGTGATCATGTCAATTCCTGGGATATTGGAGTAGAGTCCTTACAATAAGCAAGAACTAGAATGCCAAGTTCGCCACAAACTTCGAGTAGGCCGTTGGTAAGGGGGTCTATCAGTCAGTTATATACCATAGTAAAGCTTTACCTCCTAAGAGGTAATAAATATTTAAACTATATTGAACTTTAAAGATACTTAGATATACCTTTTAAGGCTAACTTATAAACTTTATATTTTATTCATAATATTATTTTAAAAAAGAGGTAATTATTTAAGTAACCTAATTATTTTAAGAAAAGCAGCAACTTTTATAAAAATACACTGCCAATTTCGCTCCTGCGGTTTAACATAATTCGTGGCTGCATCATTATCATCACCTGATTATTTACCAGATGAACTGGGGCTCGCGATAACAGATAAGACAGGAAGTGGGACACCCGTAACACTTTCGAACTTGATTAGCCCCGCCCTCGTTTTCGACCTTTTTAGTCAAGCAACATTATTCAAATTGACTCACGTCCCTTAGTTTGAACGTCAATTGCTACAACCACGCTGTAACCTCAATTGTTTCTATCAGTTCTATCGAGCTTGAAATCGTAACGAGCTAACAAACGCGACGATCGCGACGAGCGCCGAGAACAAATACTCCAACATGGCGGAAAAGAAGACGGACGCCCCGGCAACCAATATGCTCTGGGGTGGCAGGTTTACAGGTTCAATTGTCCCCGGACACAAGCTTCGGATCCAGTATACTAATCTTGCGATGCCCAGGTGGGATTGATCCGCTTATGCATAAGTATAATGCCTCTATTATATACGATAAGGCTCTCTATAGAGAGGACGTTCTTGGATCGATTGCTTTCGCCAGGGCCAACTCAAAGGTTGGTATCATTACCGAAGACGAATTTAAGATGATCGAGCATGGTCTGCTTGAAGTGATGGAAGAATGGAAGCAGGGAACCTTCGCTATTATGCCGAATGATGAAGACGTGAGACGCTGGCCCACGCCACCTAACCTCCCGAGGCTAACACAATGAATCAGATTCATACTGCAAACGAGCGTCGATTGGGAGAGCTTATCGGAAAGGACACCGCTGGCAAGCTGCATACAGGTCGCAGCCGCAACGAGCAGGTCGTTTGTGATATGCGCATGTGGCTACGTGACCGCATCCGTGAAATCGACAGCCAACTCGTTGCTTTCCTACAAGTCCTCACCAAACGCGCCGAGGCTGAAATGTAAGCCTGGCACTACATCCGAACAAAGCCCCTTACTGAGTAACATCCATAGCGACTACCTCATGCCCGGCTACACCCACTTACAACGCGCGCAGCCAGTTCGCTGGGGTCAGTGGATAATGTCACATGCTGCTTCGTTCAAGCAGGATCTCGAGCGATTGCGCCAGGTCTTCGAAAGGGTCAACCTTAGCCCACTTGGATGTGGTGCATTAGCTGGTAATGTGTTTGGCATCGATCGAGATGCAATAGCCGCGGAGCTTGGTTTCAGCGGAATCACTCTGAACTCCATGAACACTTCAGGCGACCGTGACTTCATCATCGAGTTCCTAAGCTGGAACTCGATATTCACCAGCCATATCAGCAGGTGGGCTGAAGATCTCATATTATACTCCACTTCCGAGTTCGGGTTTTGTCGTTTGTCAGATCTTTATAGTACCGGCAGCAGGTTCGTTGTATCCATCGCGACTCCCAGGCAATCCCATAAGACTCTAATTCACGTCCAGTTTAATGCCGAATAAGAAGAACGCCGACAGTTTGGAACTCTTGCGCGGCAAGTCAGGTCGTGCTTTCGGTCAAATGGCTGGGCTGATGATGGTGAGTTCGAATACAGACATATCAGCTCATGAGTGATCAGGAGCGGATCAACAGCAGCCACTAACAGATACCTGATAGAGCGTGAAAGGCTTGCCAACTTGCTACAACAAGGACCTTCAGGAGGGATGGGAACCCATGCTGGATTCGGTCCAAACTGTTTTGGACAGTCTGGGCATCGCCAACGGGGTTATCGCCACTATGACCGTGCGGCCTGAGCGGATGTTGGCTGCCCTGGATAAGACGATGCTTGCCACTGATGTCGCGGAGTGGCTGGTGCGAAACGGATGTCCTTTTAGGGAAGCTCATCACATTTCTGGACGCGTTGTTGCATTATCGGAAAATACGGAAACCCCGATGGATAAACTAACCCTGGAGCAACTGCAAGCCATCGATTCTCGATTCACAGCGGACATTGTGAAAGCATTCGAATATGAGTCGAGTGTTGAGGCGAAATCGGCCAGGGGCGGTACTAGTCGATCAGCCGTGCTGCAGCAGATTCAGGAACTCCATGCTATCTTAGATTAGAGGTCTTATGGCCCGGTGCATGGGCTAGACATCAAATAAATGAGCACGACAAGATACCTGCTTCAAGAAACTCAAACAAAGCATCTGTAGACGAACTGGACATGAGGGGAGATGTTCGAGGTGAAGGTGCCTTCGTCCATAGCTGAAAGGCATCTGTAATTCGAACCGTCCACGGAGTTATCCAATGTATGCTTCTCCTCAAATCTCATGAAGAGATCCCCCGCCGATTCATCGTCTAGGATGTCCTCCAGAGGTTCATCGTCTGAGAAATCCTCCCAAATCTCCTCATCGTCGTCCAAAAGCTCATCGATGCCACTTTGGCTGATCTCGTCATCGTTGGCTTTTCTTAGGGCAATAGCAGGGGTTGCCTTTTCGAGAAGGCAAGTTAGATGAGTAAAGAGCAAATAAAAGAAAGCGGTAGAGAAGGCGAATGTTGCACTTACGTTGATATACTTCCGTATAAATTCTGCAATTGCATGACACGTCAGACCTATCATTCTGTCTTCCTCACGGCCAGGCTGTAACCTTTGAATCACCCTAACAGAAGCGAACGGGCCGCGAGCTTGGTGAAATTTTGAAAGGCTGATCTTTTGCCGGAGTTCCCCAACTGTCATCTCATGATCTATGACCGTGGGGGGGACAACCTGTCGCTCAAAAGCATCGAATATAGCTACCTGAAGGGGTAGTGGCCCATCGTCTGAGCAGATACACTCGAAATCAATAATGAATGTGTTGTGAGGGTTTTAGCGCGACCTTCGAAGAGAGGAAATCGAAAATTCTGCGATAAAATTGACCTGGTAGCACGATCCGACTCTTTCTTTGAATGAAGAGAGTCAAACTTCTTGTATCCTTCACACTCTCTTAGGTGTTCATCCTCACATCCCCGAGAGAAACGACGGAGACAGGTTGGACAAAGCTGCTTTGGACAGTTATGAGGCCCGTTGCGCTCAACTATATAGGAGCCGCTGGAACAAAGCATCTTTGTGCATTTTGCCCAATGTGCCGCAATTGTGTCAACTTTGAGGGCGTGCCTGCAGCCTGGACAGATCCGAGTATTGCATTCAGTTTCGTGCTGAGAAATCTCCTTATGTTGCCCAGTCTTGCGGCAGTAGTTGCAACGCGCTGGCCGTGCTTCAAGGCCTGCAACCTCATGCTCATCCCTCATCGACGTTAGATAGTGCTTGTTACATCGGGAGCATATCCAGTACTCACAGTTCTGCAGATGCTTATATATTTTAATTAATAAATCTTTTCTTTTTTTTTAAAAAAAAAAAAAATTAAATTATAAAAGACTTTAATTTATAAAAATTTACTATAATAAAAAAGCATCTAAGCTGTTAAGGACTAGTTTAATATGCCAAAGTGAAGGTATTCAGACCTCGATAGCCTTGGTCTCACCGTCGTCATTCTGTTTCCTTAGCACCATGACGTGCTTCTGCTTAGTTTGGTATCATCCAATGAAGATACAGATGCTACAGCCGCTGAAGAGTGCGGAACGCCTCCACTGTCACAAGCCACAACCCCACTGCAGGAGGCTACTGGGTAGTAGGTACTAGGACCTCAGACTAAGCTTGTCTTGACCTCAAATGTTTTTTGACTTTACAGTAACCTTGTCAACGTTAGAAAACACGCACGCAACGCTCGACATATCGGACTAGAACTGTTCCGTCTGTTCCTAACGCTGTGTCGCAGTACCTATAGCCGCGTTCTATTCTAACCAGGACCCTTGACCTTTGCCAATCGATCGTGATGGCTGAGAATGCTCTAGATGCAGATGCCAATGCAGATTCAAATGCGAATGGCCCCGCCCGACGAGCATCTAGTGTTGGGTTCCAACTAGGACGGCATTCATCTTCAAATGCACGCATAAATGAGATACTTGAGGTGTGTATCCTCCTGTTCTTGTAAATGGAAGTGAGTGAGACAAAGACACGGCACGGGTGATTCATGAGACATTGTGCGGGACGGCCATGTTCTTTTCAACCAGCCTCATGTGTTCTGTTCTGTTCTTTGCATGTCATGCGGGCTGGCAGCTATTCCTTGCAAGCCCGATAACTAGCACTTCAGGCTGGTACCGGTAGATATCGACATGCATGTGGTCGACTATCTCGCCGTCCGTACAAAGATGGTCTTTGTGGCGTCTGGGAAACTGCCGGCCCCCTGCTCGACATCCAGACCTTAGCCTCCGAAAGATCATCCGAATCTCGCGTGCTCTTTTGGCTCTACTCCCCCTCGTTGTTCTTCTCTTTCGCTTCCTCTCAGTATCCCTCGCCTGAGTACCCCAATGTTGAGTGAGCGCTAACAAGAACGACTTTTACGCACAACAGAACGCTCGTGAACGCGCCGAATCAATGGCTGGTCCCTCTCCTACCCATCTCTCACCCCGGCCCGCCGGCAGTCCCATCCTCCCGCCCAACTCGTCGCTCAGGCCCAGCCCTGTCAACGAGGACAGCAGCGCCGACGAGGCTACTGGATTCATATCTCATACGCCGCCTCTCAATTACAACTCGCTCAATGTTACAAGTACCGCGACCTCGGCCCCGCAGATCCGTAAACCATCCTTACGCCAGCGACCATCTTCCCAACAAAACAATGGCGCTGCCCAGAACCCTGAGACGACCCGACAAGCCAGCTCAGAGAGTGGTAATACGTCGTGGTGGCAGACCCAGGCAGAGAAGTTTCAGTCGATAGAGCTGGAGAACAAAGGCAGCGTTGCCCGAGACCACCTCGCCATCGGTAAGCTTCACCCTTGGTACTTCGGGTTAACAATCTAACAACCTCCAAGAACGAACATTTCTGGCATGGCTACGCACATCTCTTAGTTTTGCATCCATAGGGATAGCAGTGACACAGCTCTTTCGCCTCAATACGTCTCTCGAAAGCGAGCATGGCAATAACTCGCGGAGCAACACCCAGACACTACGACACATGGGCAAGCCGCTTGGCACCACGTTCCTCGGTATCAGTATATTGATTCTCTTCCTTGGCTACAAACGCTATTTTCAATCTCAGCACTGGGTCATGCAGGGCAAGTTTCCTGCTAGTCGTGGTACAATCATGATTGTTGCGTTTGTTGCTTTGGCGATTATGGTTGTCTCTCTTGTGGTAGTGATTGCTATCCACCCGTCTGAGCATGAGCTCTAATTTCTTGACTCGACTTGTAGTGTACTCTGACATTACTTAAGATTGCATCTAGTATTACATTGTTAGCGCTGGAGCGATAATGTTTCTGCTTATGGCAAGAGTTTTGGTTTTGACGCGGCGCATTTATGGGGGGTTACATCATGACTTGATACCACAGGAGTATTTGAGTGTTGAGCTCTGTTCGTATGAATATTCTTATAGGTTGGCGTATATACAAATATCTGAAGTGAAAGACACCAATTACTGTCAGTATTGTTTTATAGGTAATTGGTGCGTTTGAGCTCTCATGATATGAAGCATCATGACTTCGCCCGAAGTAGGTACCAAGGTAGTAGTAGTAGGTAGTCAGACAACTAACGTCAGAGCGGGTTATGGCGGGGTCTAATCATGGAAGCTCCCCCACCAAACATCCAATCCCACGTCGTATTCTGATCTTACACTTACATCTGTAACCTCACCAAGTTTTACTTAACCACACAAAGAAAGGTCAGTGACGATGACTGTCAAAAGAGAGCCAGTCGACATTCCTACCTTTGCCACCACCCAACTCGCCCTTCTTGAACAAGAACTTCAGACAGAGATCAACGAGACAAGCACCCTCATCTCCAACCACAGCCCGACAGCCCTTCAACGAGCTGGTCTTGCTCTCACAAACCTTGTTGTCTCAGGTCAACGTACGGGTCTCGGAGGCCGAACAGTTCTTGAGCTCTCTCCGGATGCCGCCACGGGCTCGCCTGATGAATTACCTGAGCATGGCTTGCGCACCGGAGACATCGTTCTTGTCGCTGAGCAGCCGGCGGGAAGCGCCAAAAAGCGTGAAGTAAAGGATTTGGAGAAGAAGGGAGCGAGAGGTGTTGTTACCAGAGTGAGCAGAGGATGGGTTGCTGTTGCGATTGATGAGGGGAAGGAAGAAGTTGGCTTCTCGGGTAGAGTATGGGCTGTCAAATTGGCAGACGAAGTGACATACAAGAGGTATGTTGAGTCATCACCTTCATAATGGACAGCGATCACACCATTAACCATCTCCTTTGAAGAATGAACTGGGCGATGGAGAAGCTAAACAAGATGAAAGAGTCGGAATATTCTGGTTTCATCAGAGTTCTCTTCGGCTTGTCGAGCCCATCGCCAGTTGCCGAAGACTTATCTAAAGATGAAAACGTGGGCGATCTCGAGTGGTTTGATCCAACGCTCAACGATTCACAAAAGAATGCAATTCGGTTCGCTTTGCTATCTCGAGAAGTAGCATTGATTCATGGGCCTCCGGGAGTGAGTGACTTATACTGGAGTGGAAAATACTTGCTCACGTGTTTATGTATAGACTGGCAAAACTCATACTCTCATCGAGCTGATTCTCCAGATGACCAAACTGGGTCAAAGAATTCTTGTCTGCGGGCCTTCCAACATTTCTGTTGACAACATCGTCGAGCGACTAGCTCCTCACAAGATCCCGATCCTTCGTCTGGGCCATCCCGCTCGTTTGCTGCCTTCCGTGGTTGACCACTCGCTCGACGTACTCACGCAAACATCAGAAGCGGGTGCTATTGTGAAAGACATTAGGACAGAAATGGACACCAAGCAGGCCTCAATCAAAAAGACGAAAAGCGGCAAGGAGCGCAAAGCAATCTACACCGACCTCAAAGAACTGAGAAAAGAGTTTCGTGAACGAGAACGTCGCTGTGTCAGTACACTCATTGGCGGTAGCAAGGTCCTTCTGGCAACACTGCATGGGGCAGGAGGCTATCAGTTGCGGAACGATGAGTTTGATGTTGTTATCATCGATGAGGCCAGCCAAGCCCTTGAAGCCCAGTGTTGGGTCCCTCTCGTAGCTGCTAAGAAGGTTGTCTGTGCCGGTGACCATCTGCAGCTCCCGCCAACCATCAAATCAAGCAATGCAAAGGTTAAGGCGCCAGTCAAGGATGGCGCAGCAGTCACAAAGGGTACCACGCTTGAGATCACCCTGTTTGACAGACTGCTGGCATTGCATGGGCCTTCCATCAAACGCATGCTAACCACGCAATATCGAATGCACGAGAGTATTATGCGGTTCCCTTCTGATGAACTATACGACTCCAAGTTGATCGCTGCTGATGCGGTGAAACATCGCCTCCTGAAAGACCTTGAATATGAGGTCCAGGACAACGAGGACACCAATGAACCTGTCATCTTCATAGATACACAGGGAGGTGACTTTCCCGAAAAGAACGAGGAAGACGACAAGGACACTCCTAGAAAGGGCAGAGCAGGTTTGCATGGTGACAGTAAGAGCAACGAGATGGAGGCTGCTCTTGTACAACAGCACGTGAGGCAACTCGTGGGTGCCGGGGTCCGTCCAGAAGATATAGCCGTTGTGACACCTTACAATGCCCAGGTACGTCCAAAAAATGTAGAGTGAGACGTATGCTGACAGTGAGTGGACTATAAGCTCGCCATACTAGCTCCGCTGAAAGACAAGTTCCCGGGCATCGAACTCGGCAGTGTTGACGGCTTTCAGGGTCGTGAAAAGGAGGCCGTAATCGTGAGCCTTGTTCGAAGCAACTCCGAAGGCGAAGTTGGATTCCTCGGCGAGAAGCGCCGTCTCAATGGTGAGGTGACATCCCGTTGGTTACCGTTATGATTCGGGCCATCCGGACAACCAAGATTAGTTTGACTAATACACGTGTATCTAGTCGCAATGACACGTCCGAAGCGTTCTTTGACGGTTATCGGAGACTCGGAGACAGTTCAGAGGTAAGCGATAATGCAGTGCACTTGGGCCCTTGGGCCTCGAAGCTGCAGCCGCTGGTTTGACAAGTGCTGCGCAGACTGTTCCAGCCGTTCACCTGAGACGAGACATTATTAACGTGCCTGTTTCACAGGGGAGGCAGCTTCTTGAAGAAATGGATGCAGTATCTCGAAGACAACGCCGACCTGCGATACCCAGATGCATCTAGCTTAACGCACGATTAACCGGAACTGAAAGCTTCCACCGTCTCGCTTCCAGTCGACATGCTTGTCGTCGATATTCAGTAGGTAGGGCAATGGGGTCTGAAACTCGTTCTAAATCTTTCGGCCGAAATGGTCGACTGCGTAACAGCTGTCAGATCAAAACTCCCACGCTGCTTTTAACGATGGACGGAGGATTGACCAGAACGATTGACCTCAGCTTCTCCTGAAACAGCACCTGCAGTAGCTTGCAGCTCCAACGATTGATGGCTCGAGTGACAAAGATAGAGAACATATCCGTACATACATAGAAGAGCTGGCAACTAGTCCTTTCCTAGTCGGGCCAGGACCTGTTCGATTCGTGCGAGCCCATGTGTTGTTCGAGATGGTCGGGAAAGGTGAAAGCTGCTGGGATAGTTACTCAAGAAACGGGGTTGCGATGGTGGTCATTGTCGACATCCCGGCGATGTTTCAGGTCGCTCACTCGTTGTGGGACTGTACCGAACCGTGGGGGACAATTAATCCTTGTCCGTTTCCTTCCCACTCGCGTAGAGCACCAGGAAGCAGATCTTGTAAATTTGCCGAAAACACTAGAAGGCATTGTTTCTGAGTAACTACCTAGTCCAGTCCATCCCGATCACATCTACTCAATTGTTGATTTAGCCATCAGGAGTCACTGTGCGTGCCCCTGAGTCTGCAAGGGCGGCAAGAAACCCCCTCAAAGTAAACCCGACATTCCAACGAGTTTCTTGGAATTTAGGAAAGGTCTCTTTAGTTGAAGACAGTGGCAGACATCATACGCTCCGGCTTGGCAGCATATAATTAACGATGAAAAAACGCCGTCGTGTCAGTTTCAGGGAACCCTGGCTCAACAGCATACGACGTCAGTTGTCAGGAAGTGTCTCTAGATTTGACAGACTCTGAGATTTAAAAAGAGGGCATCGATTGTTACACAGCAGATATGATCAAACTCTACCGTAATAATAGCGCTTCTATGATGCAGAGAAGACAGTACGAGATACATAAGGATGAATATCTGGAAAGCAATTTGCAGATGGAAACGGACATGCAGCTGATGAATAAGAAGTTGAATCGATGCCTTGATTGGCCAATGATTTGATTGGCTCCCTGTCTCTCAGACATCGCCCATGGTAAAACGGCTGACATGAGATAGACCCGTCTGATCAGGGTCGATCTTGTGGAGGATGATCACCGTTGTTTGTGAGTTCTAGTCCACACCTGAACAGGCTGCCGCTGAGCACTGAGGAAGTGATATTATTTGTTGAAGCTCACGTAGAGGATTCCCAAAGGAGGAATGTAGGTCTAATGCAGAAGGGCACTTCAGGAAGGCGAGCATGCCCCTCAAGAGGTTTACCCATCCCTAGGTATCTGTGGGTATAATGTCGCATACGTCGATATCTTGTTGTAGGGTATGGACGCCAACTGATTACAGGGAATAGCTGGTGATGAAGTCGAGCTATGTGAAACTGTATTCGAGTGGTGTCGTCTCGCCTGTACTCTGTATGTACGGAGTAGTGCCAGTATGTATGACCTGCCCCGATTGATATTGCCAGGTCGTTTTTGTACGCCGGCACAAATTTGAGGAATGCGGTTATGGAGCCAACGAAGGACATATTAAGAGACTAATGGTTGCTTTTTGCGGTGGCCCTAACGCTATGCAAACAAGTCGAGCTGGGCCGCTTAAGGCCTCGGGACGCTAAGTGGTTAGGGGCTCTGTCGTGCTTCGTTAGATCGCATGGGGCCGCAGATAGCGGGAGTCTAGTACTTGTCCTGGCACGGATAGAGACTGTCGATATCAAAAGCTGAGGACGAGATGGCTGTGCTGTCGTGGGTGGTGTAGATTGTAATGTTCTTGGTCTAGAAAGAGAAATAAGGTAATCAATCAAGGTTTCAAGACAAATCTGAGGCATCTTGCATGAATGATGGGCAGTATCAGCTGTGAGGGTGTCTACCATTTCCCACGTCAGCGGATGACCGGTTGCCCATGAGTGTTCCATCCGTAACGCCATGAGCTCTATTTTCATCTCATACTTCATGCACTGTCATCGCTAGTATCGACAGCGTGTATCGGATCGGCCTTCATTTCCACCTTTTGCCTCTCAGGGCACCCGTCTCTTCTTATTTAGGATTCTTATTTAGGAGGCGGCGCATGCCGCTCAAATTGCAACCCAAGCAATGGCACGATGGTCTCGCAAACCAATAACCACTAGTTAGGTACTCAATCTGTCGTCTTGTTCTCTACTGAGGTAACATTGTAAACTTGCTCAATTCTGCTGTGCCTTTCTTGTATGTATGGATGCAGACACGTTCCGCAACTTACCTTAGCTACGCGAGAGAAACATACAGGGAGCCCCTGTCTCAACAATGCCCCGGAATGCCCTGTACCCGGCCTCGAGCCACGAGGCAAGATACCCAGATCCCAGACCGTTGGAGCCTCTATCGAGGCCATTGTCGTGTTACCTCCCCAGTCGATGGAATCCAGCACCCATCCTTGGCAACGACAGTCTTGTCATCTTGATGGGCTCGTGCGTTTCGATCTTGAGGCATCACCCTTGTCTTGTCGTGACATGGACTTGGCTTCAACTGAAGTGTCATGTCCAGGGTTCTCAGCGGTGCGGTGCATCGAACCGAGTCCTATGTATGTCCGTTGTTCTCAATTCTGCTTCGTTCGTCTGCTCGACAAGGGTCTGCAAGAGAGAGTGCAACGATAGGTGCAGGTGAACGACCCACCCCTGTCTAGTCGAATACCAAAGAGCTCTTTGAGATCGGTTCTGCTGGCTCTCAGGCTATACACGACACAGATGGCAAAGCTACAGTCTCCCCGCTTTGGCTCCACGCAACGTTTGGGAGCATTGGGAATCCCAAGCGGCTTGCCCATTCATCACCCTGATCCAATTCACCGCTCGAGCTATGTATGAATGGTCTGTGTCTGCCAGACACTACTGAACCAGTGGACTGTAGGTGCTGTCTGTATCTCATTCCCCTCCCCCGCCAGGGCCCTTGTCAGCTTGACATGCCTTACAAGGGCCCCCCTCTCGTCCCTCCTTGTCATCCAGCGTGGCATTGAACGTCTCGTCGCGCTTCAAGAACCCGCAAATGGTCCCTGTCCCGCACCATCAAGCGCGGTTTCGCATGGCGTGCGTCTCATGTCTATGTCTATCCTGCTGAGCCGACATTAATAGGTGCCAGTCGCCCACCCACTCGGACCGCTCCAAGCCCATGTGTACTGTGCTGTATGTATTTGTTTCAAACCCTCTCGTCCTCCCATTCTTCCTCCTCTCCAGTCTCTGGATTCCTGCTCGCCCTTTTCGGACGGCAAGGGCGACTTTTTCCCGCGATGCCATAAGCTGTCAACCAACTCCCTCCTTTCTTCTCACACTCGTTTGGCTGTTTCACGCCGTGTCTTAATGCGCCCTTGACGCAAAGAAACCAAGCTCATCGACCGGATGATAGGCCAGGCTGCCCTTGTATAGATGAGCGCACGGATTGTGAGCCTGTTTTACGAGCGCTCCTTCATGAATATGCGCCAGGGCATGTCATCTGTCTATCTCTGACCGCTTTTACCTGGACATTCCATTCTGTTACCTTCGCTTAAGACCCTTTTGTCATATTTTTACTTCTCTATTCGATCCGCAGCTTGCTGTCCTCCTTCACGTTTCCAACATGAAGAAGCCGTGGAGATCAGCAGCCAACACTGCTCCCACTGCTCAGCCTGTTGATATGCAGCAGTCCAATATCCGCGGCAGGATATCTGGGCCTGTCCCTATTTCGACTTCTTTGGATGACGAGTTCCCAATTCGCAACCCAGGTACCAACATGGCTACGCCTGTCCAGGGTGAATTCAAAGAATCCCAGACTGAGCCCACCCTATCGCGCAACGATTTCAGATCTCCCACGTTCCCAGAGCATCGTCGAAATGGACCTCACGCTTTCAGGGAAGAGCCGAGGTCCTCGTTGCATGCTCGACAGCCCGGCACAATAAGTCGCTTGCAAAAGGCTGAACCATCTAACAATGTGCGGCATTCCTTCGTCAGCGCGGACACAAGGGACAAGGAGCGCCCTCAACGGAAGCAGTCAACTCTCCGAGGCGCTTTGGGGAAGCTTTTTAATCGAAAAAAGAAACCAAGCGGCAACGAAAGTTCCAACAATACTGATTCAGAAACCGGTTCCACGCCAATGCGCCCCGGGCCATACCGTCGATCAACGGGTGAAGATGGCCAAGACTCGGTGCCTAGTTTAAGCCGCAGGGACAGGTCAGCTCCCAGGTCACGGACTCGACCTTTCCCAGGAGCAGAATCCAAGCGATCAGCTTCCCTGCCCATCACTGAATTTGATCGGGCGTTAAGATCCCACTCTATTCGCCCAGAAGATGTTCGCGCCATCGAGAGCGCGCGCAACTCACTGAGCGCTGACTTTGGTGTATCGCACGCTCGGATAAGTGCAACCAGGTTGCGTGAGTACAACTTGGCGGGCCTTTCACCGCGACCTGCTAGTAGCCATGGCCGGGAGAGTCGGCAAGACCAGAGCGATGACAACGCTCACGAGATTGGCCGTGCAATCACCAGCGACCTCCCTGGTGTACGCCGAAGATCGCGGAGCTTATCGGGGCTACCAGATGAAAGCCATGGCCATACTCGTCGACGCAGTGATGAGATTAAATATTGGAGGGAGAGTTACGGCCCAACCTTCATGTCCCCAGTGTCTTCAAACCCCGCAGAAGGAGAAGGCATCGCCATAGAAGAAATCGAACAGGCCCAGCAAGTAGAAGACGCTCCAAAACAAACAGAGGCAGAGCCTTTCAATTTTGGATCCTTTGCAGACATGAAGCAGGTGGGAGGCATGAAAATCACACATGCAGCAAACCTAGAAACCCGGATAAACAATCTCGAATCTCGAGTCTATCGGTTGGAGCAGGCTCTCGACCGAATGTGTGATGCTGCTCCAGGCTGGCAGTCACACCAAGGGCCACCAGATCGACCTGCGCCCCCAATCCCGATTGGTGGTCAAACCAACACGGATTTGCCAGATCACCAGGCTGATCGAAGCAGATGGGACCATAGAAAGAGCTTCGGTCGTTCCAGCGGCCACCCAAATTATTCAAAAGCAGGCCAGAGGGGAAGCGTGTTGCTTGACCCGCATTCTTCGGCTATTCTGAGTGACAGCAACAAAGACCGTCCCACCTCGACTGCAACAATTCGTGGTGCAGCTAGTCTCCCGAGCCTTCTTAAGAACACCCCCGAGGTCTTTACCATGGACCATTATACAACACTCCTTGCCCTGATTCATACCGAACGCTCAGCTCGAGAAGCTCTAGAGACTCAGGTTAAGACGCTTGGCCACCAACTGAGCATCTTGTCCCATTCGGTAAACACGAATAGCGGATTCGATCCGCCCCCGACAGCCAAATCCTTCGGTGACAGATCTGCGTTTGACCACGACGATGACGACGATAATCTCACATCCTTGGCGATCATGACAAGATCGCGAAGTCGACATATCGACCCCGAGGACTCGGGTATTGGAACCGGCCATGGAGACGAGAGCGAATACTCTGACACTTTTGAAACCCCTCGTGAAGAGGGACATAGCTTCGGAGCGTTCGGTGAAGATCTGGACAAGGAAGATCTGGCGCAAACCAAGGCGGCACGAACGCTTTCCCTGTCACAACTCACTATGGGTCGGGGCACTCAGAAGTCTTCACAGCAGGTTCATCGGGTGATATAACCAGTTACGTCCTCTTCACGGAGCACGTTGCACCATCGAGGCGCTCCAAAAACTAACATCCCCGATCACACATATCTCTCTTATCCAATAATACCTACCTTAGTTGTACGATATTTGGTGGCATATGACTTATGACCTCTCTACGACGACCGCCTTTGTTATCGACCGCCTTCTTCCTCATCATGGAGCACATCCCTACCGCCACACTCATTAAACCTATTTACTTGTCATATATACTCTTTTACAAGGGGCGTCTCGATAGACATAGCGCAGCGCTTTGGAACGTTTGGCATGCTATTGTTGTTTCTGTTTTTTTTTTTTTTTTTTTTTTTTCGTCTTTATTCTGCATTGAATACCCACCCAGTTATGGGTGTCAGGCTGGCGTACTAGGAACTTTTGGGCGAAACAGCGACACGTCATTTTGAATTAGCGATTGAAGGTCATCTTTGAGAATAATAAATCAAGAACCATGACTACCTATTGCCATTGCCATTCTGGCACGAATTCTTGGCTCTACTTGTCTTCTACTGCATGTGACGGCCTCGTTGCATCTGCATGCTTTGATCTACTTGATTACTTTTGATGATTCGTAAATGATTTCTATGTTCCTATGGGTGGTGGTCATCCTTTATTCCCCAGCTCCCAACCAAGGCCATGGATTTCTCGTCACCAGGTGCGAGTCTCTCATCCTGAAGCGTGTCGGCGAGACAAGTCCAAGGGTCCCTGCCGCCTCCCCATTTTAGCAGGTTCTCCTTCAACCGCTCTCCGTTTTCGCGATTGATGGCACCTCCATTCTCACCAGCCTTGAACACAACACGCCAAACACGCTCGGCGAGTACACGGTCAAAGAGATAACTATAGTAGGTACTTCCGTAACTATGCAGGTGGCCAAAGAATCCCTGCCAGCAAGTATTTGGCGGATCTCGAGGACCATGGGCAAAGCGAGCCTTGATATCATGGAAAACAGCGGTTGAGTCAAACTCTGCATCCCGCATAGTTGAGGCATGGTAGGCCTGGTCTACCATTGCAAGAATGATCTGGTTCTCTGTTTCCAAGCCTTCGAATCGTTTAGTCAACCGGATTCTTTCAGCAACGAGTTCGTAAGGTAAAGGTCGGTCCGACTTCCAGTGACGTGCAAAGAGAGATAGGACAGTAGGATCAGCAGCGAAGTGCTCCATAAGTGTCGATGGTAGTTCAGCAAAGTCGGTCGCACAACGAGTCCCAGAGACATTCTGGAAGCTAGTTCGTGCAAGAACAGAGTGAATAGCATGGCCCATTTCGTGGAACAGGGTCTCGACAGATTGATAGGATAGCAAAGAGGGCTCCTTAGAGTTCTCACTTGGCTGAAAATCACAGACAAGTGCAATAGTAGGCAGTTGCTTCAGTACACCGTCCGCGGAGGATGTCTCCATGCCATCGTTGGCTGCCATCTCGGGTGACTCGAAACTTGGCCCACTACTGTCATGATCAGCAGCGACCTCTGCTATTTCCTCGGGGAGAATCTCCCGGGAACATCTGACTGTAAAATGAGCGGGATTGCCGGACTTTTGTGGGCGATGAAACAAATCGCAATAGAGAACAGCAATTAGTTCCCCCTTATCAGTGACAACATCAAGTCGTTTCACTTCAGGGTGCCATGTCTCACCAGGAAGAGTCTCCCGCAACACAAGACGGATACCATAAAGCCGATCAAAGAGTCTCGATAGGCCTTGTATGACAGTCCCAACAGAAAAAAATGCGTTGAGCTGATCTTCTTGTCGCTGTCTAGACCTCAGGTCAACTCTGATTTTCTCCATATAAAAATCTTTGTCCCAGGCTTGGAGTGGGACGTCTGGAAGGTTGAGTCTGTCTCGCTTCTTCAAAACCAGTTCTTGCAGTTCGGCCTGGACTACCGGTGTGTTGTTATTTCTTAGAGCAAGGAGAAACTCCATTACAGACGCAGGAGTCTTGGCCATCATGCGGTCCTTCAGGGCCATGTGACCATAACTTTCGAAACCTGCAAGCTCTGCGAGCTCACCTCTCAGCTTTAACATTGCCTCGAGGTACAAAACAGTCTCCCGAGACGCGGTTCGTTGGGCCAGGTAAATTTCTTTGCGAGTCTCCTCGTCATGCACACTTTGAAGTGCTCCTATTGCATCTGAGCTCAGAGTGGGTAGCGTGATGTTCTGTCGTACTTTGAGCGTGGCTGCGATGCCTGGGTAAAGGCCATAGAACTTATAAGCCGGAAGGGTAATTTGTTTTCTTGCTGGCTGCATTCCCTGTGCAAAAGCCGATCCTATTTCGCTGATACGCGAGGACAAATCCACGAATCTGTCTCGTGAAGCTTTTGGCAAATTTACAGCAGATTTCATGAAGTCCAACTTGAGCTGTAAAGCCACAGTTCTCTCTTCTTCCGACCACACCTTTGTAACTTCGGGGATAGATAGCGCCTGACTTAACTGATCACTGAGACCAGTCATGGTATTAAGCTGGTTCATGTACTGATATACCATACCCCATGCGTTGGCAGCCGCTTCCTGGAACCGGCTATCTGGATGCGTCATACGAACGAAATCTGCGAGGTCCAGTACACGGCACAATAGATCGCTAAGCCGATCAAGGTCGCGGACCACCGCACAGTACTCATGTACGGAGGATGCACTTAGGACTTTATTAACGATATTTTTTGCTCGTTCGAGGTTCTTCTGAGCGAACTGCTGGAAGCCACCAGGGCTGGTGAGGTATCGGTTCTTGAAGAGACCTTGGCTCTTCTTCAAGCTGAACTTGGGGAAAGTTCTGCCCGTGGGGGCGTCGAATAAGTTGCGTAAAACAGTATCATCGTGATTCGAGCTCGCGGTATGATCGACCGGTGTGCTTGGGGAGATAACCTGGGCTACTGCGGAGGCAATAGAGTTCCATCGCCGTTGTGGAGGTTTGGTCGTGTGTCGAACACATCTATTACAGATCCAGAGGCGGTTGCCCCTCGAACTCAGCATTATCAATATGCAGATAAGATCGAACCCATGAATTGATCCAACAGCAATCGAAGTGATAATCCCGTATTCTCTCCCAATGGCGGGGAAGAGTAGCAGAAATTGGAGTGAAAACACGGGTGGGATAAGGTAGGTAGGTAGGTATGCTTAATATTCTTTACTTTAGATCAAGAATTGAAGATATCGGAGGAAGACTTTCAAAAGCGACTTTCCTGCCTTGTCGGGCTTTCCGGCTTCGGATCCGTCCCTTGTCGCCTTCCTTGTTTTAGCAGGGCATTTCCGCCCATAACTTGCAGCCTAAGGAAGGTAGGTTGAGTTGTGCCTTCCTGCACTACCTACTGGGATTGAAAATCTTAGTCATCCCATCAACGCCCCCAAGCTGGACTCTGAGTGGTCCAATAGAGCCTCCGTCCTAGATTTTCCGACAGTGATGATTGTGCTCACGAGCATCCGACGTCCATCTTGAATTCGCGTGACGTCTTTCTCACCCACTCGTCAATTGAGCGCACAATGGCTTCACGAGTGGTGTTCTCGCGGGTCAGTAATACATCTGAGCTCTAGATAAGCTCCTTCGTGCTAATTGATCTGTATAGCGCTCCCTGGCACCGCTGGCGACCATGGCCCTCGGCGGCATGGCACTGGCTCCGGCTACTGTTTTCGCCGAAGGTCCCAGTGACTTCAAGGTTTGTCATGGAGCATCAATGGACTTCAATAATTTTCCTAACAGCACTATAGCGAAAACCCATCTACGATGATTACGATATCCCGACAGCAAATCCCGCACCTGTAACACCACCACCACCCGTTGCTGCGACACCCGTTGAGCCGGTCGACGATGAGGAGAGGCATCACTCGCCTACTCCTACTGAGCGGCTGGCCGTCCATATCGGTAAAGGTCGCCTGGCCCTGTACGAGTACGCAGTAGCTGCTGAGAACAAGGTCAATGAGACCATGGATTCAGCCTTCAATCTCGAGCAATCCTTCACCAGTACCATCGCTTCACTGGCTCCCTCCCGTGAAAGCGGCGAGCAACTTATGCCCGGAGCCATTTACGTCCTGGTCGCTGCTATGGCCGGTAGTATCATTACTCGCAATCGCAGCATTATCCTTCGCGCTTCGCTCCCCCTCGCCCTGGGTATCGGCGCTGGCTGGACCGTTCTCCCTGTCACCATGCGCAACATCTCCGACCTCACCTGGAAGTACGAGCAGAGGTTCCCTGTTATTGCCGAGTCTCACGTCCGCCTGCGTGAGAGTATCGTCAACAGCGTCAGCTTTGCCAAGGCGCATAGCCAGGTTGGTGTCCGTTATGTCGACGAAAAAGTGACAGACGCACGAGAGGCTGTTGAAGGCTGGGTCCAGAAGGGCAAATAAAGGATTTCAAAAAGCGAGATGAAATGAAATGTACTATTAAATAGAGTTCCCAAAAACTGTTCATTTGTATCAATGGCCGGTCCTGCTTAGCGCCAGCTACCAATATCTGTATGTATTTTGAATAGGCTGGGTTTCCTTTCCTTTTTTGTTAATGAAAAAGAAAACATTCCTTGCCGTCCTTTCTCTATAATTTATTCATGACCTAATGATGCGGCAGCTTTCTATATGCTCTGTTCCCAAGCTCTTGTCCTCTGAGCCTGTGTCCTTAACTCCATGTAATGCGAATCCAAGGCTTCTAACTCAACCGTACGCCCCTTATCATTCCCTCGCCTTTGTACCATCCAACTGACCCTTTCCCTAAACAGCCGTTACAGCTGGTGCGGGTTCAGATGTCTTCACCTGCTTCACAGGTCTGTTATCAGACATTCTCCGCTTGCGCTTCTGGTCATTTCCTTCTTTTGACTTCACCGGCTGTGTATTAGTCTGTGCGTTGGCCTTCTTTGCAGCCTTCTTTGCGGCCTTCTCTGCAGCTTTCCCATGCAGGGGCTGATCCAGTCCTCGCTTACTATCTATAATACGAGCGGACTCGAGGTGTTTTTCAAGGGATAGCGCCTCGCAGATGCTCTTATAATTCTTGGACTGGTTCATTGACTGGTAAGATTTTGACTTTCCAGGGACCATGTTTGAGAGCAGGAACTTGGTGTTGCCGAACCGGTTGTCAACATCAATCGCAGTCTTCACATAATGATCGACAACTTCTTCCCAAGGTGCCAGTCCGCCATCAGCTACACTCCTGAAGCAGCTTGGGTTCTTCTCAGCCGCGACTGCAATCATCGCACCGTCCGCACCGAACTCTTTGGCGAGCTGGAGACCTTGGTCCCTATTCTCAACGTCGCCGTTCATCAAGCAGGCAACACCATACTCATGGCAGACTTCTGCAATCATACGGAGCTGCCCTCTAATAGCCCGTTCTCTGGGTCTCATAGGTGTCGTCCGGCAATGGATGGTTAGTCCTGTAATGCCTGTCGCACAAAGACGGCGAACAAGCGCCTCTGTTTCCGCTGCAGTGTCGAGGAGTCTGATCTTAACGCTTATTCCAATCTCAAATTCAGGGGTAATGTTCTTAACAAGAGCCTCAAGAATAGCGCAGAGTTTATCTGGAGTCTTGAGAAGGGCGGCACCCATTCCTCCGCTAGTGCTGAAGGGCTTTGGGCAACCAGCGTTGACATCGATGCCGGCGACATCTGCGGCCACCAGCCTAGCGGCTGCTACTGCACGATCGGGATCCGATGTGCCGATTTGGAAGATAAGCTTGTCTTTTTCAGCCTCTGGCAGCATTCTGTAGATAATGCTCTCCTTGGCATCCGGAGGAGGGTCCTTCTGACCATGGGATGAGAGACGATACCACTCTATCGTTTTCGAGTCTTCATCAAATCGACGAGAAGTTCCAATCATAGAGTAATCCACAGTCTCAGGACCTGTAGGCTGAAGTTAGAAAACGATATCTTGACATATTTTTGCTGTGCATCTCACCCCAGACAAGATCTGCGCCATACTTAAGAGCCAAAAGTCTTGATGGAAGCTCTCCTGAGCGAACCATAGGCGCAAGAACAACCTTGCCACGATAATCTACACCCCGTCGAGGAATGGGTACTCGCTTGACTTCTGTAGCCATGGTTCGTCGAATTATCTGCGTGAGCATGCCTGTTTGGCAACCGTTTACATCCTTCTGCCGCTTGGGAGAGTGACTAGCCTCTATAAATTCTTCGCAGAATGCGAATGGAGGCGATTTTTGTTAGTCATCAATAAACTTTCTTATCGATAAGATCATAAAGTCTGTCCCCTGTACATGCCTAAGGCTTAACCTAAACTTAGGGCTGAAGATAACCCAACTGAATGGGCTTTGGCAGACTGAAATATATGATGCCTATGGTACTGAGACATGCAGATGTAAGGTATTGCCATATCCAAGCGTGAATCGCGGGGCAAGGATGCAACAGGACAGGGAATTCGATATGTTTCACAATCAAATCTACCTCGACTGTGGACCATCGCAGGTAAGGTCACACGTTCAGATTCATCTTTCTACGCGTTTCAGAAGAGTTTAGTATGAAGAAAGCTTAACTTCGACTACCTATTTCTCACGCGCACACACCTGGTCACAGGCCTCAAGGCCAATTCTGATAGACTGACACTGCCACTGGCAAACATGCGACAGGGAGACAAATTCATTTATTTGTCGTTGGTTAGGTCTTACATAAGACTCCACCGAGTTGGAATTGCATATCTGCATTCATACCAACCATTGCTTGATTATACTATATTATCGCAGTTTTTTCATCGAGAAATATGATTGGCAGTGCAAGATCAGTCCTTCAGACGCCATGCCATCGATGCATGCACTGTGATAGGGAGCACACTCCTGCTGGACATACGCTTTGTGGACACAGACTGCAATACGAGTCTAAAAAGAGAACCACCTCGGCTCGGAGTGACGCTTGGAGAGCGGCTATTTATTGTCGCGGAGAATTTGGGAAGCTAATGATCCATACGAGAACTGCATGCGAACAAGCTAGCAAGGAAAGGAAATAAGTGAGCGACTGGGACACGAAACGAATCAATATGATATTACCATGGCTCCTATTCACTTCACGATGTCTGAGCCTCTGGCCAGGTCACACACTTGCTTGTACTCGATTCAATATCATGACTTGAATCGTGAGTCGATTTCACTTGAAACACAACCATAAATTTCCTACCCATTAGATGAACTCATATAGTACGCCAGTGTCTACATACGTATCCCTCAGCGGGGCTGCATACCTACGAAGGTCCCATACAGTACCACAAAGTCTTGAGAAGCGATTAGAACTCGAGGAAGAAACGGATATGTACACAGCAGAGGGGCCTCCAAGAGCCCAGCCCCACGTTCCATTCAAGCATGCTAGTCCAGCACTAGCCTCTACGTAGTAGTCTCTAAGTATGTACTTACTGTAAGGATTTGATTCAGAGCCCGCAAGACCTTACCTGAGCTAAGCTAATACAGACAGGACCGATTCGAGAGACTTGATGAGGAGAAACATCGAGGGATAGATAAGAATGTTCCCCAAGACGAAATAACAGTGAGATATTTTGATAAGTGAAGAGAGACATCGTGAGAGTTGCGACATATCCAGTCAAGCTTTAGTGGGTAAATGCAACTCCATTACTGTATACCAGACATTGGACGTTCCGATATTCTGGACGGTGGAATAACGGGCTACGGCCGTAGCCGATAGTTTGAGGGGACGTGTGTGTTTCAGCCCGGCACTCACAAGCCACCATTGCGCACTTATCCCTAGAAGTTTAGGGGTTTCGATCCTCGAACCACAGGCGGACAATGCCCCATCCGTCCTTTAGACACGAGGGAGGCTACCGAATCGGGAAGCGCTGCGAGGGCAGATCTGCTACGCATTGGAATCTTCACAAGGGCAACGGTCTCGTCATCACTCTCGGCACAACAATGAACAGCTTGCGCAACCACAGGTCGATCTGGCACTAACACGGTCGACACCAAGAGCCTAATGAGTGTGAGTGGAGGCTGATGAGTCTGGAGTGGATGGGGAAATCGAATTAAGGGTCTCGTTCTGCACCTTCACAATCTCCAGCATCCAGGATGATAGCATGATGGCTCTGAAGGGGGAGCCAGGTGGTCTGGCAAGGTAATTTATGGCGAGAGCCATTATTCGTATGTTACTAGTATATCGATGTGCCCAAAGCTTCGTCATTGTAAGATCTCGTTCATCATGCGGTACGGAGTACACGGCAAAGATTGACCGGAGCTGACACTATCGAAGTATCTTGCCCTACAGCATTGGAGAGAGAATACCTCGACAGTCTATATATACCTAGTACCTACCTATTAGCCCAACGTTGGCGATCTCCAGACTTTACGTTTGCGAGGCGCGTTAAATAACTCGTGTACCGCAATTGTCGTGTTGATGAATGTTCGCTGTAAATCTTGATTTGGCTGATGCCAGGTAACTTGGTCTTGACTTGGCCGGGCCCAACCAGGGACCACTCACTTGCTGCCCTTTGATGTTGATCCCTGTGACTCTGAAACTCCCCTGGATCATCGCTCATGGGGACTTCAGTAAGTCAGGCACACATACCCGGCCTGTCACAAATTCACCTCCCCTCTCTTTTCTGACCTCATCTTTCTATTTCCCCTCTGATCTGTTCCATCCTCTACAGTACTTTGTCTTTAATATTTGGTGTTGAGTCGGCACTGTAAGAGCCTACTCCCCTTACTGTCTTCCATATCGACTATCTGTATTCAAGTACAAAGGTATTCAGCTGGATCCAATCAGCCCATCGCTTTCTCATCCACTTCTTTATATGCAATTCGTCCTATACAACCGAGGAGCCGCTCGCCATACCAAGTACGAGGAAATAAGGTAGGAAGGGAAAAAAAGACCCTTTCTTGGCACATTCTCCCTCTACCATTCATCCTTGTACAGCCCATCCCTGCTGGTGCTCTCCCCTGCCCGCAACTGGAGCCTGAGTTGGTGCCCTGGCGACAAAGGAGAATTGCCTGTGCACTTGACTTCAGTCGTAGCGTAGCGTAGAATAGCGCAGCGCAAACGCAGTAGGTACACACGGTCTCATCCTGGGCTGAGGGTGTTCTCCCGTCTGCCCAACATTCTGCTGTAACATTCGAGCCCAGAGGGTGGTTGTACATACACACACATACAAAGATTGGATTGGCCATTGCGTGTCTGATCTGTTTACGAATCTGGTGCACTTCCTTTTTCTTTCTTCCCCCCCTAATATTCTCGGTTCTTGTTCGATCTGGAGGCCAGCATCAAACCAGCACACGACGCCTCACCTCCATCTTCCCCGCCATACACCATCCGCCATTGCCAACAGCTAGGTACCTTACCTTAGCTCACTTGCACCTCAACTCCGCCCACGATTGCTTATCGCAGATATCCCCTAACTCTCGACGACCCCTTTGTCAGACTCGCCACAAAGAACTCATCAACGATACCGCCCATCCTCCTTTGAGCTTTGGCCGACCGTCAAGCGCCACATACAACCGCCCGCCTACATCCCCACATGTCCGACAGTTGATCCTCGTGTCGCCAGAAACAAGCCTGCCTCATTGGACGACTCCACTATCTCTACTGCTCCGGTACCGTCCTGTAATCGTTCCAGCAGAGGTGACAGCGACCAGGAACCACGTCTCTCCGTTCCTGCAAAGACATAGGCGTTCTGTGCTTACTATCCTCAACTCTCAGTTCCTCCTCTTTGGGTCAATGTCGGTGTGCTGAACCTTTCGCTTCCCTTCCATATTATATCCCCCATGGAGAACGACATACCTACCATCCAGGTCCCTGATGGGCGATCTTCGAGGAGAGACCGCCTTATGGGCAAGCTGTTTGGTGCCAAAGACCGCAAAGGCGAAGAAGCGCGGTCCGCTGCCAATGTCGAATCATTCCTCCACAGCTCCTCAGACAATCTAACAATCACAAACCCTCCCCCGCCTCCCCCGCCGTCGTCGCTTCCAAAGCTGGCCAAGCTCGATACCACATCAATCTCTCGTTATCCTCAAGCTTTAGGACTTAATCATGCAGCCCAGCAAAACCGTCCTCTCGTCGCAGGTCGACCTGATACTACAAAGTCACCGAGACGAAGCCCACGGCCCAACAAGAAAGGTCTGACGGTGAGGTTTGATGATACTGCTCCCGAAATAATTGGCGAAGGAGGTGATGAGTCCGAGATACCTACTCAAGAGATCTCGAAGCGCAAAGTGGCCCGTCCCAAGCAACAACCGCAACAACCGCAATCATCACAACCACCACAACCTCCGGCTCATCGTAGAGCCCCAATGCCGCCAGGACGACCCCCTCCTCCTGATTCAGCTGCTTCAGGCTCACCCGTAGACGATTTCCGACCAAAGCCTTTGTCTCGAACCCAAACAGGCTTCTCGTCAATTTACACACCCGATTCCGACGAAGAGTCTGAGGCTGGACTTGACCGTAATTCTAAATCAGACGAGCTGGTCTCACCTGTATCTGCGCAGCAGCACTCACTTAGCCCAGGAAGACCAATAGGCGCGAGGTTTTTGGGCCCAGCAGCAAGACAAGATGAGAATAGGAGGTCATATATCGAGATTCATTCTGCGCAGCAGCGAGAGGCAGAAGGCAGAGCCTTTGCCGAAGCTGCTCGGGTAGCCAGTGCCACCTCTGCATCCTCACACAATTGGGACGACCCCCATTCCGCCACGCCTCTTTCGTCTTCTCCAATTGAATCACGAAGACGAGGGCCTCCATCTCCCGAAGCTCAAGTCTCGAAACCGAGCCTCGAGTACAGCCCTGCAGCTTCTCTCCATTCCAACTCATCCTCGTATTCTCCTCCCGCGCCCCCAGCTGCAGTTCCAGCCTCTGCTCCTAGCTTATCTGGGTCCCCGTCTGGGGCTCAGGCCCCAGCTCCCACTGCGGTTTCTGCAACCTCTACTCCAACCTCAGAAGTCAACCAATTGTCAAGGCAACCGAGCATCGCACCGCAGCGTGCTCCTCCCATGATGGCTTCTAGAGCATTGTCTGTAAGAGTCGCTGATGGTACTTCTGCAGCTGCTGAGCAAGCCCTTGAGACATTCACCTCCAGGACAAGCCATCTTTTTGAGCTCTTCCGCCTCCATGCAGAATCTGTGAAGCCTCTGTCGACCTGTTCATTGATTGAATTTGGCCGTGGCGCACTATGGTGGTTTCTCAAAGGTCGCATGGGTTTGGAGGTCGCAATCAGGGAAAGGCCCAATTCTCCTCAGGGCCAGATGCAAAACGACAGGGATCGCCAGCAGGCATATGCTAATTTGGCCAAAGCATTCTGGCTTTGCGAGCTCGTAATTCCAGAAATTGCACAAGCGCAGGGGATTGAAATTGACGCCGAAGTCGACGACGTTAGCACGAGTCTGGTCTCATCGCTTAAGAAGCTGGCAATGTCTATGAAACGTAACGGCTTCTTGCCTCCTGAAGATGCATTTTTACCACAGAGCATAGACAAGTCGATATGGGTTGAGTACCCACCTCTGAGCCAAGATATGATTGCTCTTCTTTCTGGCAACTGGGCTTCGGGTCTCACAGCGATGACAAGCCCGATGTCTAAGTTGAGGCTTCTTGATTCTCTCCCCGTGGGCGATACTACCGATAACTTCAACTATGGCAGAGTGCCAGCTGATGCCTATCTTATGGAACAAGGCCACGAAGACCAAAAACTCTATTTTCCGTGTTTGCTCTCCATGGTTCGTCCGCAGAAGTCTACCGGGCTTGTTTTCATCCTCGCCAGTCAGAACGGCCACGTACAGCTTGTCATTCAAGAGAACAAGAACGTTGGTCCAATCTGGGACGATGTGCGATGGCGAAAGGAAACATGCACTGTCGACATTCGATTACGACGTGGCTTCATGTTGACCATTCAACTTGTTCAGCAAGACTTCAGAACACTGTGGAACATGTACGATTTTGGAAGCAAGGTCAACAACTCCCTTTATCCACGAAGTGATGAGAGCATGGTATTCAGGTCAACATTGCGGTCGTTCCAGGTTATGGATGCAGACCCCAACTATCGTCAATTCCCCAAAGAGCCAACACCATATTGTGAGATCTCGCTTTTTGAGAAGCTTTACAAGGAGAACGGCCCTGCAGCTACTCGTACATGGCATCTCGGTTTCCGAATCGCTGTGGTGACTGGACCAAAGACAAGGACACTGAGTGGTGTTCAACATGTGTATTCCCCAGCTCAGCCTGTCCAGTTCGGGTTCTTTCGCGGTGATGGCGATGCTCCGTCTTTGGCTATCAAGTATGAGAATGGCAAATCCAAGGGTCGCATGGTGATGGTGTTTAGTGATGACAAGGCAAGAATCAAGTTTCACTCGATTCTTACCGGAACTGCTCTGGACCATGACGAGAAGATTTACTCAGACGTGCCACTCAAGAACTTCTCTGTGGCTCAAAGTCTCCGTGAGCCCTTGGGTATGGCTCCATTCAGTCGTATGCCTTGGAAGGCCGTGAGAGTGGTCAATGATGAGTATGGCGGAGAAATGCCCCCAACAGTCTTGGCCGATCACCTCAAAGTTGTAATAGACTATCAGAATGGTAATGTTGCTGATCGCATCAATGTGGCACCCGGGGAGTTACGTGTTAGGCTGGAAGTGAGCAACGCTAAAGTCTTTCGAGTTCTTCGGCAACCACAAAAAGACATGACTATCTCGGTCTCTGAGGCGCAGGTGCCCAAAGAGCTTCCCAGGAACATGTCTGATGCATTGCAGCTGCTGAGACACAATCAAACGATTCGAACGTTCGAGTTCAATAACTTGAAGGACCTGCACGATTTCCAATATGCAATGACGGGTTTCGAGGTGATCTTCGATGCCCTTGCAGTCACATTTGCCATCCAGCGACGTCGTATGGTTGTACCAATTCATAAAAAATGGGAAGCAGGATACACCCGAATCCAGGTTATACGACAGGAAGACAAGCAGTTACAGCTGCTGGCCTTCTTTGAAGACTTCCATCACGGACACTGCATGAACTTCCTCTTGAAGGGAACCGACGTTTATGAGAGTGTACAGCGAAGTAACAAGTGTGGTATCAAGTTTGTTGACGCCAAGTTCCCTCTACCACGACTACCAGCAGACAAAGACGGTGACTACGACGATATGGCATTTGTCTGCCTCGACCTCCCAGATTTACCAGGCGAGCACGATGATATTTCAATTTTGTTTGAGAACGAGTCAGGTGAGTGAATATAGTGAACAATAACTTAGACAATGCTGACAATGAACAGACCGAGACGCGCTGGCACAGTGCTTACCGGCACCAATTAAAGGTTCAAAAAAGAAATGAACCGTCACCGAAGAGCAGTAGCATGGCAGTAAGACGCATGCGTCTTTGAAACCGAACAAAAGGCCGAGATGAGATTCTTTATACCCAGGACGGAACTGCCAATGAGTAAGGGATACCGCGACAACTCGATTGCCGCCAGGAAGACGAATCGGAGGTCCGGGGTACCACAAGAGTCCGAAACCCGTACCCGATGGAACAGCTAGAGCAACAGGTCGAATTAGACCGGTACTCCCGGACGACGGAGACATCGAGAAGCCGAAATCGCGAGAACGAAAGGAGTTGGACTTGTATATGGGCTATATTCGAGATAAAGCCCCAAGCAATCTGGAATGATTCATGGGTCGGCTCGAACACGATAATACCTCAGTTTGATTTGGTCGGAAGTGCCGGCCTCGGCTAATCGTCACCTGAAGCAAGCCACATTACTTTTTTTCTATTTTTTTTTTTTATGTGGGAATGTTCTATCATATCATTGAATACCAAGAGGAGAGGGAGTGAGAACCAGAGGTAGATAGACCACCCTACGAGTAGATGTATCGTCCATTAGGGCTTGGATGGTATAAGGAAATAGAACAACCAAGAGCAGGTTATAGGTACTCTTATGGACAGGGTATGCAAGCAGTCAGTCGCTAGAGACAACAATATTAAAATACTCTTAACGACGAATTCTGCTGCACCGTTAGGAAGCCTTTACTGCATTCGCCTAAGCCCAGAGGAGCCTCAGCCTTAGAAGAAAGGGTCTAGAGGGACCCGGGCCGAGTGGGGCCGAAGCTTGATAGCTACCGTCGTGATTGGGTCAAGCGTTTCGTGTCGTGACAATACGAGGATAAGCAAGGTAAGGTAGCTTGGAGCACCAGGCTGTTAATTGGATTCGTTTATACATATTTATTCTTGACATGTGAGATGGCAGCCATCCATTTGGCTATATTTAATCGCTCACCCATTTATACGGTGTGTGTGCTGATTATCTATAATCTACGAGTGACCCTTCAACGGACATTCTGAAAAAAGCTACTCCTTCTTTGGGTCGGTAGGTACTTGTTAGATCTCCCTCCAGTGCAGTGTGGATGATATCATTCCCTTGGTACAGTCAGCACTGATTCGATTGAGTGAAGTTCCCGCTGGCTGGAATCGTCGGTGTGTGTGAGCTCATGGCTCTGACGTAGTTCAAGCTAAGCTCCCTGTTAGCTCCAGTGAGCTTCAGCTTGTGACACCAGAATATTCATCAACTCAAAGTGCTACAGTCTTTATGACAGGCACTAGTTTAGAGGGAAATAACCATATTGACTCCTGCAGAAGTAGATATTTCCACGGGCAGGGAATTATACAAACACAAAGACCTCATGACAGATTCCATTTGGGACATGTTCACTCTTCAGGGTTATTCCTTGGCAGTCAGGGCAGACATCAGCCCCCACTTCCTGGTCAACGCAAAGACAATCCTTCTCCATCGCGGGGCAGATCTGCTGGATTGTTTCATGGAAATGATTGGATCTTGATTACATAGGTAGGTACCTAGTCTTATGCCTGCTCAGATGGTTGTTGCCACTTCCCATCACTACCTCCACTACTTACCTGATGTTAATCTGCCTTGGAAGGTGTTCAAAAACGGGATCGTTCCAGTACCCATCCTCCCCTGGCGTCACTTTGGTCATTTCAAGACCGTTTTTGTCAACACCGGGCCATCCGTTCCGTCATTGCCATAGCTCTATTAACCTCTTCTCTCCCTACCTACCCAGGTACCTAATCTTTGGTGACTGATTGCCTCGTCGTTTCTTAATATCTTTTTCTCTCCACCCAATCCAATACCACCACGCTCAACTCGGCTTTATAATCCATAGCAATTATTCTCACTTCGTCACCTCCGCTGAACCACCGCTCACAAACGATATCGCTATTTCTCAAGCTCCACTTGAGCTCGAGCTCTCTTACCGTTGTGACTACCTGTCTACCTACATCATACAAAGGCCCCCGCACCCAGCCCAACAAAGCTCGAACTGCGCCTCTAAAGGACTGTGGTCCCGTACGTTCATCTGGCTGATTCCCATACCGACATTCTTCGAGAGCCTCAGCAAACGAAATCGTTCGCAAACCAACGTACCTAGGCAGCAGCCTCTAGCAGCAAGAAACAATGGTCATGGGTCTTGTCTCTCATGGACGCCGCAGGACCGGCAGCACCGCGAGTGAGTTTGCCTGTCCTCTTTCTCGTCTTATAAAGAATCGGAACCTCTTGTGACGACTTCAATGCGCAATCGACCCCGTGGAATCTTCCGCCTGCTACACTGAATTTGCTTTGGTGTCTCCCTTGTTCAAGACGTCACCTAGAGGCTGCAGTACCGGCATAGGTCTTGGTAGCTTGGAGCTCTAGTGAAGGGCGGCCCCCCTCTGTTCTGTTCTGTTCTCTATTCGGTTCAAGCGCTCACTCACCCACATCCTTTCACATTGAATCCCCACTCAGCAAATCCGAATCCTCCGTCCCTGTCCCTATCCCTGACCTTATAGTTATCGATCGAGTTCTGTTCTACCCCTCCCAAATCTGCACCCCTCCAAAATCCCTTATATTTTTCTTTGGAAAAAAAAAATTCTTTTTTTCTTCTTGGCCGCTGAAGAGTCGCTATGTTGACAAACTGGTTCTCGCAACCTGCAGGCACTCGCTCCTCTACCGATGACCCTCGTGGTCCCGACGCTGAGGATGACACCCTAGTGATGGAGCCCGATCAGGGCAATGGTGAGCCCCTCCTTCGTTGCAGGTTGCGTCGACATTCGCAGTAACGGTGCGATCGCGACTCAAACCGACTGCCTCAGCCTTTCGACCTTGGACTGACTCTCGTGATGTATTCAAGTCCTCTCCCATATTATCTCCCAACTGCGACCCGGGGCCGATCTGAGTCGTGTCGTTCTTCCCACCTTTATTCTCGAACCCCGCAGTATGCTCGAGCGCATCACGAAGTGAATTCCCCTGTCTAAGTCATGAAAACCAGAGGTTAACTTGTTGGCTGCAGTTTCATGTGCCACCCCGAAATGCTCCTTCAGATTCCATCCATAGACGACCCCGTCGAGCGCTTCGTATCCGTAGTCAAGTTTTACCTCAGTGGTTGGCATATTCGTCCTCCGTGAGTTTGTGCTTGTTGTTGATGTCGATGCGTCGGTTACTGACAATCTGTAGAGGCGTCAAGAAACCCCTAAACCCTATTCTGGGTGAGATCTTCACTTGTTACTGGGACTTTGAGGATGGAAAGCGCGCATATTACATCTCTGAACAGACTTCTCACCACCCACCCAAGTCGAGTTACTTCTACATGGCTCCAGACCACCACATTCGTATTGACGGAACTCTCAAGCCTCGGAGTCGTTTCCTGGGAAATTCTGCCGCCAGTCTGATGGAAGGTATTGCATTTCTGAGTTTGCTAAACCGCGGAAAGGACCCTGCAAAGGGAGAGCAATAGTATGTTGACCCAACGCACTCAACCCTTGCATGGCTATGTGGTTCTGCAGTGCATATTTCCTTGTATATACTCTAACAGGATGCAGTATTCTCACCCAACCCAACATGTATGCCCGAGGCATTCTGTTCGGCAAAATGAAGTACGAGCTTGGCGATCATAGCTTTGTCCGATGCCCTGAACTCGACCTGGTTGCTGATGTCGACTTCAAAACAAAAGGCTGGGTCGGTGGTACTTATAATGCCATTGGCGGAGTGATCAAGAGGGAGAGCACTGGCGAGGTCTTGTTTGAGCTCTCTGGCCTCTGGAGTGAGGAGATGTACATCAAAAACATGACGGTTGGTACACCTATTTACAACACAGGCTCATTTTTAGCTGATATGATTAGACTGGTCACCGAGAGATGTTCTTCAACGCTCTGAGATCAAAGCCCTCACCACCAACTGTTCGACCAATCGAGGAGCAAGAGGAACGAGAGTCTCAGCGACTGTGGGACAAGACGGCTAGAGCTGTCAAGGACCGCAACCATGAACTTGCCACAGACGAGAAGACCAAGATTGAAGATCGACAACGTGAGGAAGCTGCCCAACGAGCACAGGAAAACATCGAGTGGCACCCACGACTTTTCAGGAGAGTACAAGGTGGTCCCGGTGGACTGGAAGAAGGCGAAGAAGATCTGGAATGGGTCATTAACGCCAATATGTAAGTGCTGGCAAACTTACGTAGTTGGCATTTCACTAACTTGTATCAAGTGATCATGCTGCGACGCCCGAGAAGCAAGCTGAGCAAATTATGGCAATCTATCCCATCGTCAAAGGACAAAAGTCGAACCAACGAAACGTCATTCCCCCACACAGCCCTTCTGCTAAGCCTGCTCAAACAGCATCAGCTCAACCGGTAGAGAACCACATCGATGATAACCTCATCAACTTTGACGAGATGCCTCCGCCTGCTAAGCCGGATCAGACACCCGCTGCTGAACAAGCAACAAAGCAATCTGAGATCCAAGGCTTGCTCAGCTCCACAGGAAAGAAAGCCGACGGACCGCTGATTGACTTCACAAACGATCTGAAAAAGGACTTACCGTCTGCCACACAACAATAAAACGCAATGAAGAAATGAATATCAATTATCTCTTAGATATGGGAAGCGGGCAGTGAGGACTGACTTTGCCTTAGAACAGTTGGACTAAGACGGAAGCAGGGGACAGGCAGGCTACATCAACATCGGCGCGCATCGGGATTAGTTATACACGGGTATTTGCATTCTCCGTGGGTTTACAATGAGTCAGAAGGGTTTCAACACCGGCCTCCGCCAGGTGACTACTGCAATATTCTTTTTGAGATATATTTGATGAAAGGAGGGGTATCCATAATGGTTGAATCGCCCAAGAATCCTTACATAACAACTATTAGAACAAAACCCCAGCCCCTATAACGCCGTGACCGTGCCATCCGTATTGCATTTCTTCCCATCGAAGGCCCTTCACCACTCAGTACCAGTATACAAGCCGCTAGTAGCGACGTCTTGTGGGTTCAGGTGTAGGTGAGCGAGACGCGCTCTTCTCATCGCGACCACGCTCCTTTAGCCACTTCTTTGTGCTTAGAGTCAGATCGCGATCGAGTTCTTCGCTAGGGTTCTTTCGGTGGATGAAGTTGCAGAAGCCTCCTCGAACACAACCTTCTCCAGAGTTAAGTCGGCAACAAGCCTCGCGGAAGTCGGTAACAGGACTTAATTCGCAGTATATCGGGCGCGCAGCATACCATCGACTGTTAAGCTCATCGCAAGCCTTCTGGGCTGACTCTTCGTACTTGAAGCGGGCGTAGACGTTGCCGATCAAGTCTATTCGAAGTTAGCATTTGAAAACTATAGAGAATCTGGGAAAGAGAACGACTTACGATCATTGTTGTTGTCACAAACAACAAGCTCCTCCAGTTCGCCGTATTTGCAAAGCTCACACCAGATATCCTCGTAGAAGGCGTCGAAGTGATTCTGTAGTTGGGAAGGATTCATTCGGTTTTTGGGATCGTACGCCGGATTCTGATAGAGGTTGGGCATCAGGATCGTCTGACTGTAGGAAGGCTTGACGTGTTTTCGCGAGCAGCGATCGCCATGACGACAAGCACCGATTTTCTACGTAAGCGCGGACAGAGTCAATAATCTTGGACTTGCGACTGAGACGCGTTTCAGGGACTTACGAAGTAGAAAGAGCAGTTGACCTTGTCAAGCTCTGTACCGAAGATTGAGGCAAGAAAATTGGCCATTGTTGCGGTTCTGGTGGACAGTAGACTAATGAGGCGACAGCAAGTTGATGAAGACTTGAAGAAGGATTTGAGGTCGAATATGGAAATCAATTGCAGGCGTCGAAGATGCTTGTCGAGATACGTACCTTCTCACGTGCGATGGAAGACTCCAGCCTTCCGTTCTGTGGCTTGATAAGCCTCCTCGCCACAGATCAAACATCTGACTAAAAGCTAGCGCCATTCTTCTGACAGGGTTCATTCAATACCCTTCTCATCGGCCTGAGACGCAAGCCTCTCCTGAAAGCTCCGGGAGGCTAAAGTCCAAGTTAGTGTGGAGAGCTTCCCCAAACATTTTCTGGCAATTGGTTTAATTTCGACAGGGTCTTTGTTTGGGGCCTTGGTTAAGGGGACGAAACGCAACACAAACGCAGCCAAGGTGCTCTCCTGCTCCTATACTCTCAACCATACGACGTACAATCTGATCAACCAATTCACATATGAAACATATACACTTCTTTTCTTGATATGCATCATCGGGCAGTGATAGCAACATCATAAGGTCTTTGTTGTCCCCTCTCTCTGTTTGTTTACCTAAAGGACCAATACCTCGACCATGGATCAAGCAGACATCCCCGCGCTGCTGGCGCGTATGGCGAGTGATGAAGATGCTTCGCGCAAGATGGCAGTATTTAAACTGCAAAACTCGATTAATGATCCAGCATTTGCCGATGTTTTCATATCCTCAGGCGGTCTAGTCGTCCTCCGTCGTCTCATCATGACATCTGCTGGCAACACGCTCGCATACTCTCTTCAAAGTCTTACCCGATTGCTGGAAGTTGATATGGGATGGGATATCTTTGAGGGTCCAACCGCAAGCGACCTCGTCGAGCGTGTCGTCGAATTGATCGTTACAAACCCTCTTGTCAATATCCTCAGAGGAGCCATGTCTATCTTGGTCGCACTTGTTGGTCATTCCCAGTCTACCAACCAAAGTGATGCCGCGAACCGAACACCAGGAACCTTTGGCTTCCGCGCCCTGAAACCCGCCGTGGCTGTGCACCCGAACTTCTTCGAGCTGGTTATACAGCAGCTGCAGAGCGCAGATCATGCCCTGTGTGCCAATGCACTGATGTTGATCAACGCCCTGATCCGAGACGCCGTATCGGGGGAGAGTACAACAAATGGTGGAAAGGCTAACGCAGGTTCAGGAGAGGATTGGGCCAAGTTCATCAAGCGGCTACAAGACTTGGGGCTTATCAAGGCGGTTCACAGGCTCATGCAGAGTTCTGCGCTTCAGGACCTGGCGCATCCCATGCTAGAGTTTCAAACGCTAACCAAAATTCTATTGAGGAAGTGGCGCGAAGTCGATGTTGATCTCGAGCGACCGGAGCACCGAAGGGCTCTCAAGGGACTTCATCTGGCGAGTGCACCGGAGCGAGCTCACGTAAACGGACATTCCCCGGGACAAGAGTCGCACGAGGCTCCAGGAAAGAAGGGCAGCAGGCGTCACAATCCCGAAAAATGGAGGAGACTGGGATTCGAGACGGAGAGTCCTGCACAGGAGTTCGATATGACTGGCTTCTTGGGTATGATGGACCTGACCGACTACGTCCGCAGGAATGAAGATGGATTTCAGAAGCTGCTGCTCGAACAGGCAGGGAAGCCTGCACCTGAACGCTGCCCCGTGGCCAGGGCCAGTTTCGCTGTGACGATGATACTGTACGACCACTTTGACGTAGACAAGACGGATCTGGATGATGTCAGGGGCTACCAGTTATTGGAGGCCAAAGACCACGACAGATTATTCAGACCCCTATTGCTCCAGTGGTCTCGGCTGCACACCGCCGGCTTGTATGCCTTTTTCCGTGTCTGGAAACTGACTGGCGCGGAACAGGGTGACTTTGAAAAGGTGGTCGAGCTGGTTAGAATTCTGATCGACTGCGTTGTCGGAGGAGCTACAAGGACCAAGGATGTGGCCGAGGTGGAAGAAGAGATGCAGGAGTACGACGTACCGCGACTACGGGAGCAGCAAATGGGCCTATTGGAAATGTCGTTTGAAAGCACATGGGGTCAGCACCTACAACAAGTGAGAGAAGAGCTGAAACAAGAGGCTCTGCAATTCGTCAAGGAGCAGCGAATTCGATGCCTTCTACAAGGATCTTGGTTCTCAAAGCCGACGCCTAAGCGAGACAATGGCGCAGTGAAGCACAGACTATTCACACCTACACCTTGGCGATATGCAAAACTCTCTCATAACCGACGATATCTACACTACGCCGACTTCGAGGAAAAGACAGTAACGGCGCCCAGCCTGGATTCGTTGGGAGAAAAGGTTGATCTCAGTACTATCAGTTCTGTTGTATCCAATGTTTCAGCGCCCAATGAAGACACCCGGAGCACCATGAGTGATTTGATGGGCAAGGATGCAACTCCCAAGACAACAACCAAGATCACCGTCTATAGTTTCGTAAACCCAACGGAGGCGGCAAGGGGAACGGATAGCAAGGAACAGCCCATCTTTACTTTGTGGCCACTGAGCCACAGCCTGGCCTCGGAATGGCTGGACGGACTCTTGATGCTACTGAACCAAGCGCCCATAACCGCAGAGACCAACAAGCTTGTGAACCTGGTGAGCGAGTACGGGCTCAAGATCCGACTATTGAATGTCCGAATGGACACAGCATTTGACGGTCCAGAGCCCGGAGCTGGAGTGATACCGAGCCGGGATGGTCTTGACGAGGATTACTTTTTCGAGGTGTGAGCGTGAAAGATGGTTGAGCATATTGTTTTTTCTTTTGTCATGTCCGTTTGTGTTTGGCGATTCATAATTATACCCCATATCGTTGCGCGGCAAGGCCAATAGAGACAGGCATAGCGAGCGTTGTTTGGACAAGCTCAATACAGCTGGACGAAGAACATATCAGATATAAGTGAGGCATTAACTTTGGGCATGTTGCTGAATATTTCATGCCTTATCATGATGATAGCATAGCATTCGCATTGCTCATTACTTTGTGTTTACATGTATCCTGAAACATGATGTTTTGACGTATAGCCAATGTAAAAGTACGAATTCGAGATATTGTTTCATGGCATGAGAAAAGTTCATGATGGCATATGTTGATTAGAAGCTCGGACTTCTCTTTGATCCTGTTGTAAACTTTGCCTACTCTAAGGCCTTGAGTTCCGAGGAAAAGGATCTCATCTCCATTCTCAGATGGCGGTCACTCATGCAACGGTGATCAGTTCTAGTGGAGGGGAGGGATTGAATGGCTTAGAACGGTTCGGCTTCAGGCCGATTCGGAGACAAGCCAAGGAAGCGGTCCGGGGGTACGGGGGTCGGCAATGGATCAATGGGTCCTGCTCCGTAGCTAGGAGCAAGTCAAGATGAAGGATCTGACAAGGTCTGGGAGACGAGGTATCAGTACATAGGCCTCTAGGTTATAACTTACAGGAGTTATTAGTCCCACGGGATTGAGTTCTTTTTTTTTTTTTTTTTTTTTTCGTGAGATACCGACTCAAAACCAAGCCAAAACCTCAGAGTCAGTCTCGAATAAAACTTGATGGGATGCCTTAGAAGATTGTGGGTAATCTTTCGATCAACATAGGAGAGCTAGGACGGTGGTACATGGAAAGGTAAGGTAGAGCTGGCTTGGGCAGCTCGGAACGGTTTTCAATGGAGCTTCGAGGTTGGAGTGGCATGCATTGGGTGGATCTACAGATAGATCGTGGATCATGATGGTTGGATCGTGTAACGATACAATGGAGAGAGATCCAATTCTGCTGAAGTGGCCTGGTCTGATATGGCCTGAGTTGTATTGCATATGGTATCTGTAAAACTTGGGTGCCTACTAACCTAGTAACTGTAGGTTTCCCCTCTCGCAGGTTGATAGAATGATGAATAAGTTACTTTACTCATAGCACAGTCAGACAAGTAAGTATTCCATTCCTCTGTGCGTAAAGTACCAATCTAATAAACTTGACAACGATCTAGACCAACTTACCACAAAACCTAGTCTAGGTACTAGTTCTTCCGTCTGGAACAATGAGAAAGATGCTGAGGCACACATCAGTAGCGGTGACGCCTCGTCTTCCACTTGGCTTGCTGCAACTGGTGTCGCGTGCATAAGCGTGAGGCCCCTCTCTGCTCTGCTCTGCATTTGCGTTGTTTGGAGAGGAGCAGGAAAAAAAAGTTACAACCCGGTTTTTAGCTGTACGAGCTACAAGCAAGCTCCCGGAATGGCCAAGTCCCCATCGGATCCCAGCGGAAGAGGAAAGAAGAGAGGATTGCGGTGTGCAATTCGATCCAATGCTGATCGTGTTGTGCGTGGTTGGGCTCTTTTGTTTATTTATTTTTGTTCTTGTGTATTTTCTTATTGGTACCCGTCCATTATAAGGTATCAAGAGTGAAGCAAGAAAAATGCGGAGCTAGCCTTTGTATTTAGTTTTCTTCTTCCCTCGTCTTTCCTCTCCTTTTCCCTTCTTCCTCTCTTCTAGGTCAGTCATTGATATGGCCCTCCTCCAATAAAACCTCATCTGTTTGGGTTGGAGAGGAGAAGACGACAAGAATTGGACTCAAATATACTCATCGAGCCTCTCTCTATCGGAAGGGAGAGGCATTGTTGCGGGCTGCCAGCCCAGTGTAAAACTGGCTGGAGATCAGCAACCTTTACTGGTTCATCTCCCTGACCGAATATTTCGTACATGTCGAATTCCTTCCATCACCGCCTCATCCTTCACCTCCACCTTCACCTCTGGGGCTGATTCCATTCCGAGGTACGTACCTTTTTGAGATATCCCTTCAGCTGTGGAGATCAGTCAGTCTTGGCCCTGCCGGGCTGGAGAGACTGACCACCCCTGAAGCCTGAAGCCCTGAAGCGAGGAAGCCAAAGCTGACAGGAGACGCGTCCCTCTAGCAAATCACGTCTCGGAGGAAAAAAAGTTGTCCCCTAAAAAAGGACAGCCAATCTTATCGGTAATCTGGACAGTACCAGTTTATCACTGGATATTGCACTACTCCGTACAGAACAACAAATTAAACTCCCCCTTCTCCCACCATCACGGTGCAATCAATCTTCCAACATTCCGTTCATTCTTGGACTCAAAACCTTTTCGAAGTTGCTGATAAAACTGCGTCTCGGTATGTTTGCCCCTTTTTACCCAGATACCAAAGTTATCCTTTTCGTCAGCTTGTGGCTTCTCCTTTGATTAGCCTGCGCCTCGTATCCCATCCCCTTAACATGTGTTATTTCTTCCTGCCAGCTTGTCCTCAATTTTTCTCTGCTGCCTGAATCCACATTCATTATCACTTTCTTTGCGCTAACTTCTAATTTCTTCACTCAGCTCATCACCAGAGTATCCATTCTTTCACATTGAACACGCAATTGACTTCCGTCACTCTTCCGGATCGATAATTCTGTTGCCTACCCGCCGAGGCCATAAAAGCATCCACTCGATTCACTAGGTAGTCTATACTCCTTCCACACCAACAACATCAAACCCTTTCTACGAGAGTTCATCGCACGAATCAGCCATCATGTCTCGCATTCAGATCCCTCTCGACGTTATCACGTCCCGCCTCAACTTCGGCGATCGCTTCCAGGGTCTTCGATCTGGTCCCCTCAGCGGCCGCTTCTCCAACTTGCGACCCGTTGGCGAGTTTCTCGACTTCAAGCGTCTCTCTAAGCCTGCCAACTTTGTTGAGATGCAGTCGCGCGTCAACTACAACTTGAGCCATTACTCCAGCAACTATGCTGTTATCTTTGTTATGCTGAGCATTTACGCCCTGCTCACAAACTGGTTGCTGCTCTTTGACATCATCCTTGTAGTTGTCGGCATGTGGTTCATTGGCAAGCTTGATGGCCATGATCTCGAGATTGGCACTTTCCGTGCTTCTTGTTCGCAGCTTTATACTGCACTCGTTTGCGTCGCCGTTCCTCTGGGTCTGATTGCTTCACCTTTCACTACCCTGCTCTGGCTCATTGGCGCATCTGGCGTGACCATCCTCGGTCACGCTGCATTTTTGGACAAGCCCATCGATGAGGCTTTTTCCGGGGAGGCGGTCTAGGTGGTCGGCCGCAATCTCCCGAATTCGCGCCCCAATGGGGAAGACCATCGAGGCGCAGTCGGAGGAGAACAGACGGGGACTCTGCGTCTCGCGGACGTCAAGGAAGAGACGTTCGTGTGGAGGAATTGGATTCGGATGAGGATGCACGAGGTGTTGGTGCCAGTTCAGGTACCCGCTTGGCTAGCGATTCTCTTCGTTTTACGGGAATAGATTTGGGTAACCGAGAACGGGGCTTGGTACGAAGGGGTGATTATCAGGATTCGGAGGACTCGGAGGATGACAGTGACAGCAGTGAGGATGAGGAGTTTGAACAGTATCTTGCCGAACTGGCTGTTCGTGATCGGGAGGAAGCCCTGGTCCAGTCGGCAATGCACAGAATCGAGCGTGCAAAGGCCAAGGGAAAAACAGATGTTGATCTCAACGAGGAAGAAATGGGTGCTCTGGAGCGACGACGAAAGAGAGACGAGGCGGCGAAGAAGAAGAAGAGCGGCAAGAAGCGTAAGGACCAGCGAGTCGCTGTGCCACTTACCCAGCTCGAGCCGTCATCGCGCAAAAAGAAAGCACCCCCGGTCTCTAGTCAACCACGCACGCAGTCGCGAGCCCGGCAATCTTCTTCTAACAGCAACCTTACCGAGGATCAAGACCGTTCGTCACGCCCTTCCATGGGCTATTTCCCACCACCAGCGACAGCCGGCCGACCACGCTCAGGGACCTCGTCACAAAGACCTCAAAGTCGAGTTAGGGCCCCTTCTAATAGTCGTCAGCCTTCTGATAGCTCGGTGATTGTTCGTCGGGGTAGGAACTCGAGTCAAGCTCCCCTCGATCCCTTCCAGTTCCAGGTTCCAGGTGCCCAGGCCTCGAGTCCAGCTGGATCATGGAGACAATTCTCAGGGGCTCAGCGTTCATCACGGGGATCCCGTCAAATCAACGGGTCAAGCGAGGAAGAGAGCGAGAGCGAGGATGAGTCTGATGAGGAAAGAGAAGCATCAGTAGAGACGACATCTAGCGATGATGTTGGCAGTGGAGCTCAGATTGTCGTTGAAGAATCATCTCCTGAGCCTTCTAAGCCCGAGCCAGTCAGGAGGAATCCACCTCGTACTTCTGCCTCATCATCCACGTCCAAGCGAAAGCCTGCGACGAATGGTGGGCGAAGGAAAAAGTAGAGAGTTATGATGCTAGACTATAGGAGAAAAATACCACCCTGTTCAGAAAATTCACATCTCTATTCATTATTTGTAGACTATCGATTCGTCTTGCCAGAATGTATCCATCTCTTAGTCTTTGTTGTTGAATATGGCCAAGTTCATGACATCGTGTAAGAAGCCTTTCCACATGAAAGGGGTCGCTAGACATGAAGCTTGAGCCACGCTGCCACAGCCACTGGCCCGTTGAGCTGGCAGTTATAGTACCGAGCCAGGGGCCTAGTAGTCCATACGTGGGCTAGCCTCCCAGGTACCTTAGTTTGGACAGTACTTTCCTAGGTCAGACAAGTACCTACATACCTAACCTAGTAGGTATTTTGAGTATCGAGCATCCCTCGGCTCTGGCCGACCTTACCCCCTGTAATGAGTCGCCAACTGGGCATGCCGAGGGGAGCTCAACAGCTCAAACGTGACAAAATAAGTCACGACCCCAGACCAGCTGGAACCTCGTCCCATCCCCAACTCCAACTCCAACTCCAACTTCAAGGATCCCGCCCAAACTCTTTGAACTCATAACCTTGATAAATTCCTCGCCGTATCATTACTCCGCCTGGCCCTGATATCGCATTCAACCAAAGCAATGCCACCATCGTCATCAAACTCAGTCGCTGCGTCGCGAAGCGCAAGTCGACGACTGATAAAGGAGTTGGATACATGGAGCACAGAGCAAAAGGAAGAGAAGGGCATCGAACGTCTTGGACCAGTCAATGAGGGCGACTTGATGGAGTGGGAAGCCGTCATCAATGGACGAGATATAGGCCACGGCTACGATGGTCAGCCCAACTCTTGATTTTGCCATCTTCACCTACTAACATCTTGCAGAGGGACGCTGGCTTATCAATATTTCCATCCCATCGACTTACCCCCTCGCACCACCAAAGATGACGTTCGTCACGCCCGTTGTTCACCCGAATATTGCCCTTCAAACTGGCGAGATCTGCCTCGACCTGCTCAAGGACGCATGGACACCTGCGTATAGTGTCTTGGAGTGTGTTCGAGCCGTGCGCATGTTGCTGGGATGCCCTGAGACCGATAGCCCACTTAACGTGGACGTTGCGGCCTTGTTGCGCTCCGGCGATGTGCTTGGTACCAGGAAGCTTGTCGAGTTTTGGTGTCGGGATTCTGATGGGCGGTATGAGGGGCCTTGAAATGCTAGCTATGGAGTTTGCACCGGTTGAAGATGAGGTATATGCTTGAATTCGGGGGGGTACAATATGGAGTTATGGTTCCTATAAAAGGTTTATTAATATACCTAGGTAGTCAGTTGGATGTCAGATTGGGCTTACAGATGTTCATAAGTTTGTTGGTTGAGCAGTATCGCATGATTCTCAGTAATAATATTGCAAATACGAACTCGATTTGAGAAACAAAATTCACGAGATGACAACCTATTCGAGAATGACCTCAAAACTTGTATGTGAACAGCATAACACACGCACTCGCAGATGCCCATCTATTCCATGATTCTTCCTCCACTTTCGCATTGAATGCCTGAATGTTCTTACAGAAATTTGTAAACCAATACAATATGCATATCTTTAACAAGCCGTGATAGCTTCCCTGAAGCTATCGCGCTGTTTTTTGGCAACGAGGCTTCCATTCCTCTCTGTTTTTGAATAAATGTTCAGAGGATGCACTACTAAACGCCATGACCTGTACCCGCCCAAATTGAATCGTGATTTGCCCACTAGCTATTAAGCAACTATTTAATGTCCTAATCCCAGGGCAGCATGCTTATCTTCTTGGCATAAGAACTAGAAGACAGGGGCCGCAAAAGGAGCTGGATCATGTTGCCCTCGTGAAGGCGTGGCAACGTTATTCGTTATAGTGATAGACCTAGAAAGTCATTAGTGCCAGATGTTGGTTGCAACAGAGAAATGACTGACCTTGTAATTGGGCAGGCCATATGGTTGCCAGCCTAATCGCTTAGCCATTTTGGCGAATCCCTCAGTCTCAATAAGATGGTAGAAGGGGAAGGGAGGGAACATGGCACCATCGCGATGCACATCTGCCTTGACTAGAAGGGCAGTACCCCCAACTCCGTCAAGTGGGATAACCAGATTACGGTCGCCGCCCTCAACAGCCAGGTATGCCATAAGCATTCGATATGTTGGCATTTCAGCGTAGCCCTCGAGAAGAATTTCATCCGGTCCCATCTTGGCAGCGAGTGCCAGCGCTGTTTCGCTGTCTTGCCAGCTGTTAAAATCGTATGGCCGCTCGGCCATTTGCTTATGTTCCTCGTCGTAATATCGCTGGAAGCAGTTTGGGACAATGAGCGGCTTATCAAAGGAGGCGAGATCCTGGATCAGGGTTGTAGGAGTCTCAATGATGTCGGCATCTAGCCACAGGACCCAGGAGGTATCGGGTCCCAGAGTTGTGAACAGTAACGAATTCCGGGCCTTCGACATAACCTCGCGACGGGCCTTCTGGTTTTTAAGCTTGTGGCGCTCGGCTTCATCCTGCGAAACAATAGCAGGATCAAAATCTTGACGAAGAATGATGATGCTCTTGAATTTGTCGCCCTCACGGCCATGCTTCTGCGTCTTGTGGATGTGGTCTTGGAGTTCGGTGGTGGCTTGGTTGCCCTCCTTGGTCTTGGGTAGGATGAACCCCAAGGTGATAAGTTCATGAGGATAAGTCAAGCGCAAAAGATTGTCCCAGTAGCCAGGATAGAATCGAGACATGGGGGTCAGGATGAGGACATTTTCTCGGTTCGCGATGGGCGAGGTCGTAATGGTGACATTGTTAAGGTTGTAGTGCACAACGGGTGGTGGCTTGAGCGGTACGCCAGATCGGGATTTTGACTTTCGGTACGGTGAAGTCGGCGGCGAGAGATGATGCTCTGCAGTTATGGACTCGAATCGGCGAGCGGTGGCGGATTTGCCCGACGGGGAGACGAGGAAGACGATGATGAAGATGCACAGGATCGCTCCGAGCGCGAGGGTCAAGGGATTCGTCTTCTTGAGACGAACCGCCCCCATGGGTCGGGCCATGAGAGTTGTATTAATGCGCCTGAGAGGCGGCGAAGTCTTCGGGTATGCCAGAGAGTGCGACAGCACCAGCTATCGCAAGGAAGTCGAGGGCATCAAATTAAATGTTGAAGCTGTTTCAAGATGCGCCGCAAGGGACACCTCAGGAATAAGTGATAGGGGGTTTAGATAGATTCGTATAAACGGTTGAATTCTCAATTATAGCCTTTGAAGAGGCAAAAGACAGACAAGAGAAAAAGAAGAAACGGTCGTAGCAGATGAGACTGAGCGAAGGGGTAATATGACAGGAATACGAAGTGGTTCTCTGGCCTCCAAAGGGATAATTAACTGAAGACACAGCGACTGAAGGGTTCAGTTGGCTGAGTCCCCAGAACAGGTCTAGCGCTGAGACCCGTCCCATCGGTGAATCCCAGTAGCACCTAGGTATCCATGCAGATGCAAGATACTTTTGATTTGGAGGCGGCTCTCGGAGAGGCCTGAACTCTGGAAAGTATCATTGTGTCTGAGGGCTGAGGCCGTAATTCGTTTATACGTTTGGAATCATTTGAAAATCAGTGAGAATTCGAGGTTCTACATATTCGATATTGCTGTCATCCAAGGCCTTCTCGTCTCCATTAGACCTCTCCAGTGAAGTGAAGTTTAAAAAGAGGCTTGGTCGAGGCCCCTCGGCAATGGTCTTGTTCTGATCAATCTGACGGTATGATGCTTGACAAGCAACTAATATCAGTGGTATTTGAGTCTCCTAAACTGTTTCAATTGTAAATTGGTCCTGTTCGATCGCCCGAAACCCAACAATATCATTATCAAGTCCTTCCTCGTATTGTCGCACTAATAATAGAGGCTCCACCACGATTCAACGCCCAGGTTGTGGCTTGAAGCCTTGATTTGTGGCACCCACCCATGACATTCAATCCATCCTTCGCATGTGCGTAGACAACCTTGGCCCAACTTTGCAAAGCAACACAGCTCTCCTCTTCAATTTCAACCTCAACTTGCCGAACTCGTCGCGGATTCTGCAAAGCTTCGCAGCAAATACACGCAAATATGGCTGACAAGATGGATCGCGGTCTCGATGAGATCATCGCTGATACTGTACGTCTTTCTCATCTCCCTCCTATACTTTCATACCGTCTCCCGCAGTATATGAACGCGCCCCCGTCTCGCATCAACCCAGGCTGACTTTTTCTTTCGCAGCGCGCCAATCGACCTCGCAACCACCGTGGCCAAGGTCGCCGACGTGAACCCCGTAATGACTACCCTCGCGATGGTGTTAGAAAGGTTGGTTTCTCCTCAAACGGCAACTCGGCCTTCATCATGAGTCTTTGTTGACGTCGGCGGTGCAGGTTGACTTCCCTCGCCCTCCAATGATGCCAACTCGACCTGTACAACCCTCCTCGCAACTCGTCCTTTCGGTGCTCGGAGCTTTTGTCGATTGAACGGCTTTCCACTCTGAAAATCCCTTGCTGACCAGAGCGTCCCTCCCACTTACAGTCCGTTCGCGACGATTCACGAAACCTTGATAGGTCAGTCAAAGTCTTGCCTTCCTACTCCTCTCGCTTGCTAACTGTACACAGCGAATGGGTCCATGACCGATTCGAAGAGAACAGTAATACTTGAAAACCCTTCCTGCCCAGGACGCCCTTTTGACACTTGTCCAGACAACCGCCGAGCTCCTGCTCCTCGCCGCCGCCGCGAATCCCCAGACCAGTGAGTCTCACCAATCAACAATCGCGATCTCCCTAACCTTGTGCATAATAGGGAGTCCAAGGGCGCCAAGCTCAGAGTTGACAACATTCACTATGATCTCACTGAAGAAGACCTGGATGTAGGTGGATCACATGGCTGGAATTACTACACAGCAGCTTACAGGCATATAGGAGCTATTTCGAAGAATTGGCCCAGTTGTTCGCCTTCAGCTACGGTATGACCGCGCTGGGCGATCCGAGGGTACTGCTTACGTGACGTACGAGCTGAAGGAGGACGCTCAGGAGGCGGTCAAGCAGTTTGATGGTGCCAATGCCAATGGTGAGTGAAAAGCCAGCTTGCCGAGTTGTGCAACCTGACTAACAGAAACCAGGTCAACCCATTCGATTGACTCTGCTACCCTCGCGAAACCCATTTGATACCGCCGTTATGCCCGGCCGTCCACTGGCAGAGCGAATCTCGAGTCCGGGGGAACGAAGATCCCATTCTCCCCATCGCCGGTATGATGACGACGATGCTGCCCGCAGAGGAATCGATAGATATGTTCCCGGTCAGGGTCCTCGTCGCAGCCCAATGCCTAGACAGGGTGGTCGGGGCCGAGGACAGGGTGGTCGTCGCCCTGGAGCTCGACGCGATGGCAGAGATGGGGGCAGAGATCAGGAGGGCGGACGCGGCGGACGAGGCAACCCTCGTGGAAAGAAGACACAGGAGGAGCTGGATGCAGAGATGGCGGATTACTTTGGCGGCGGTGACAACGCGCAGGCCGCCGAACCTGCTGACCAGCAAGATGCACCCCCTGCTCAAACACAGGCACCGGCGCAGACTCAAGCTCAAGCTGCGACCGACGATATTGACATGATCGAGTAGCTTTGTTGTCATGATACTTGAGTTTGATATCTGTCATGTTCACAACTATGTACACCACCAGAATGTTTAGCGCCTTACACCTAAAATCCCACCTTCGAAGTTGTCATTAATAATTTGGTTGCCTATAGTCAAATAGTCCACATGAAAAGAGAGGACATCAACCCCCTTGCGTGTTACGCCGGCTCCATGCATATGATAGTGATCCCTGCACTTGTTAGCAACCTTTTGATTGAATTCCAAAAAGTAAAAGAAACTCATGGCAGAATGCCTACCCCTGTGAAGCCCAGGTTCCGGCCTGTGACGAGGCCGTTGAAGGACATGTCAACGTTGACGCTCATGTTGAAGCTGATACTGTTCCTATTGCTCGGTCTTGGCTGTGGTCCATTGACGTTCTGTCCATGCAATGTTGTCTGCTGGTTGATAGTTCTGGCCCCTCGCATCATACCTCCATTGTTCTGTGTTGATATCCAGCGAGTAGTTTCGCTTCGTGTCTGGGTGATTGTGAATGGCGACCCAGGAGTTGTTTTTACACCTCGATCTGTTGCTCTCCTCGATAGTTGCCGAGGAGGCAGCTCTTCCACGCTACCTTCTGAGTCTGAGTCATAGTCTGAGGAGTCTTCATCTGATGTGTCTTCGTCGGATGATAGATATACACTCTCGGCATCGTCGGTATCTTTGCCAGGTGACGGTTCAACTCTTTTCTGCTTCTGCTTTGGTTGATACGTCTTTACTGGTACTGTCGTATCCGCTTCTTCGATTTCGTCTGGCTGTCGAGGGGTTGAAGTTGGAATAGGCTCTGTTTTCTTGTTGTTGTGTTTGTCTCGTGATGATCTGGTAGTTCTGGACGAGGATGCTGATGCAGTATCATGTTGATGTTGAGGAGGAGAGAACATAATGGGCTATTAGTTGATGTTATCGACGTTTTGGATACGATCAATAAACTCGTTGGGTTTTGGTCGATAATGAATAGTTTGAATTACGGGTTTCGATTCTATGTATCATATCTTCAGTGACAGTCTATAGCCTCCACTGCCTGTCAAAGGTTCGTCATCATGTGCTTTATGTCTTCGGAGGCGAATCGAGTCGGGCTATGAATGGTTCCCCGCGACACCAGAAACAGGATGGGATCCTTGAAGAGTGACGTCGACCTTGACCACAAGAAACGACTTATCGCTGTATAGGCCTCGGTTCATTTTGATCATATCATTCGAAACCATTCCATTTCCACGTAGCTGATGATTTTGAAAACTGTTGAGTCTATACACGTTCGGTTGCTCACATTCGCTAATCTATTGAGCTACTATATATATATACGGATGGTATGAACGCCCAGAGTGGACTGCGTACTAAGCCATAGCGCCCGTTGGAGATAACGGCGGGGATATCACTGTCACTTTCAACTACAATTCATCCTCAGTTGATCGATCGATGCCTTATGAAATAACAAAGGCACTGGTATCGTTCATTGAAAGCCCCGCACCCACCTCGCTCTCCCAACTTCGACACTTTTCCATATCCACGTAATAACCATGCGATCCTTGAATCTCGATTCAGTGTCAGCAAATCTCGTAGCATCTTGTTAACTCGCCTACATACCTACAATATGCCCTGTAGTAATCAAGTGAAGTTGGCAATACGCCTAGTCTGTCACCCGTTTGGCGGGATCGGTAATCATTTGATTCGGGTTCTATCACTTGAAGTTTCTTCGACGCCTAGAGCATGATAGATGAGTAGCTAAGACGTCAAGATCTAGTATATTTATTGTATCTCATATACCTTTGGGCCATGGCGTGTGCATTCATCGTGGTTATTGAGTCTTGAGCGTCGGGTTCTCCTCCGTCGAGAAGAAGTGCTTCAACTGAGATAGGCATATCTCTGAGAGACGAAACGCGAGATGCTGTTTATCAACCTGTCCACTAGATTAATATCTGCTCCTGCTAAAGAGCAGCAATAGATTTCATTGATAACTACCTATGCATAAAGCAAGTAGCTTTCCCCCTTCATCATTGGAACGTTATTGAAAATTTACAATATCTTAATTCAATAAGGATCAGTAAATGGTACTCTTAGGTTCTTATAGCAGCTCACTTACCCTAGTTCCCCGCGTCAACCTATCTCTATCACCTATTTACCTCAAGCCAACGCATAGCGCCCAATTTGAATTGATTATCAATCATAAGATGTCAGCTACCTTCGAATCTCTACCCAAAATTGGACTATTGTCCATTGGAGATATGGGGGTCGGTATTGCAAAACTACTAGTTGCCAACGGTTTCACCGTTGCAACCAATATCTCTGGCAGAAGGTAACTGATAAACCAGGCAAGGAGAATGAGAAGTCTACTAACGGTTCCTCAAGCAAAGATACCATCGAACGAGCTCGGGATGCAGAAGTTGAACTCCTCGAGTCTGATGTTGATCTGGTCAGGCAGAGTTCCGTTATACTCTCCATTGTGCCGCCTAAAGACGCAGAGGCAACAGCCACTCGTATTACAGATGCGTTAGCAGGCTTAGAGACTACGAAAGAGCTTTACTTTGTCGATCTCAATGCTGTTGCACCTTCGACAGTCAAGGCCATTGCGGCATCTGTTAAGAGAGAAAACCTGCCTATACGATTCGTTGACGGAAGCATTCTTGGGCATCCTCCCAAGAAGACGTCTACCGATGCCGCAACAGAATCATCAAGCAGCAACGACTCTTCTGACTGGTACCGTCCTAGCATTCCTATATCAGGCTCGGATGGTTTCAGCTCGCTCCCTTTTGGAAAGAAACTGATATCTGTTCTCAACATGAAGCAAATCTCTCCTGATATCGGCGCTGCAAGTGGTCTAAAAATGTGCTTCGCTTCCCTTTCAAAGGGATTCACCGCCATTGCCACTCAATCGTTCACGACGGCACATAATCTTGGCGTCTTAGGCGCTCTTAAAGATGAGATTGGTACATTTTATCCAGCCATGCTTGCCAACGCTGAAAAGAGCGTTCCCGGCATGCCACCTAAGGCGTATCGCTGGGTGCGAGAGATGGAGGAGATTGCTCTCACTTTCAATGAGGAAGCGGGCTGGGATAAAAGGATGTTCATGGGTGCTGCGAGTGTCTACAAGGATATCGCGGAGAATGAAGTACTTGGAAACGAGAAGACGGGCAAGAGGAAGAGGGGAACAACGCTGGATGATGTCGCCGCAGCGGCAGCGGAAGGATTGCACAAGAAGCAAAGGCCAGAATAAATAAACGCAGGCAGAATATTATTCACATACACATACAGCCATCTCTAGTCGCTGGGAGGGGTACTTATACATTCTTATAATACATACAACAACCGCTACTGAAGACCATCAACTCCGTGCTGACCTATACAACATAGATTCGAGAGTTAGGCACGTTGAGTTTCCAGGTCGTTGTTGAACCCAGGTTTCGAAAACATGGAAGCATCGGATGAGGTTACAAATATGCCTACGTTGGAGAGAGCGCCGAAATGATTCTCCAACAATCGTGCCTCAGGTTGAGATGGATTCGCATCAGTTTCATCCTCGACCTTGCTGGATGTTCCGAACACCACACCGGTTTGTTTCTTTCCGACCGACTCGCTAGCAGAAGAATCTGTTGATGCAAAGAACTGGATTTTGGAACTCACAGGGACAAAATTGCCCCCTTCCATAGCTTGGATGAACCTTTGCATCTCTTCTTCTTCAGATACAACAAAGTGAGTTTGCTCGGGGTCAAGCGACAGCAAACCCTTCTTTGCCCCCCAACCGCCGCCACCACTCACTGCAAGCTGTTAATGGATGAAATCAGGCACAGGGACTGTAGAGTTTGCTTACAAACTTGATATAATCGACCCCCTTGCCTATACAGGATACCCAATTGATCGGAGGTTAAAGCCGTTAGCTCCGTGATACTTTGGCCATCAGCAAATGTTGCCTCGGGATCCGGATTGACATAGGGCGAGCTGCCCCCTGACTGAACAAAAGTCGGAGGTGTGATCATTGCCCAAATGCCCATAGGAGACTGAACTAAGTCCGATTTGCTGGCATGGAGCTCGTTCACTGCTGGCTCGAGCTCATTTGATGCTGGAACTGATTCATCTTCGATGTCGACTCGCCGTACGATATTACCAAAGCTCTCAGTCACCACACGGGGTTGAGTCAGAGGCACGAGGGGAGCCCAGATACCAAGGTCATTGATTGACGGGAGCCTTTTCCGAAAAGGAATGTTTACTTTCTGCAAATGCTTTGTATCAGTTTGCTCAATAAGTTTTGGGGAGCCGGTTGACAAGTCGTAACGGCTAATGATAAGTGTCGAGGTCCTGTGGTTCTGAAAAGTGGTGTTGGTGAGAGGGATAGTGATATGCGGGTTGCCAAGATCCATGGTTAGAGCTGACACCTTCCCACCATCCGACCATTCCTTTGGGGGCGCCTTTGTCCATAGTCCTGGTAGGATAGTGTCGAGATTACCACGGAGGATAGATAGCCCCTGAATGGGTTTGTTGTTCGGCACTGGCGGGGCGATGTGGTCAACAACAGCGCCCAGAGTATGGAACTCGCCGGACCCATCAGAACCTGACAGCATATCTACAAACTCAGACATAAATTCATCCTTGCCTAGCCATTGCGCATATTGTGGAGTTGCGAGTACAACTGCTGCATCGTGGCGGCTAGGATTGGTGATGTTGATCTGAGATCTGACGGCTTTTACTAGTTTTGAGGGATCCTGTGGAGGGTTAGCAAATTCGACAATTCTACTTGTTACAGAACTTACTTTGATCTTCGGACTCAGCTCAACAGTAAAGTAATCTGATTGTTTACTTGTTGAGTATACCCTCCTAGTTGTGGTCGAAATGCGATTGCAGAGACGGCTCTCAGGAGCTCTCAATGCCAGCCGCAGGGCCATTGGGACGGAATTCGAAGACTGGTCACACCAAATATTCAATGTTGGAGTAGATGTTCTAATCTTGGCCTTTGGAGTAATTTCGTCTCAACTTATTGCATAGGGAGGCACCTAGTCTAAGACGACATCCAGCTCAGGCACTTCACATCGCTGGGTTGAGCCTTTGTGGCTGGTGAACTACTGCGCCACAGTCTACAGTACTGGCCCAACTGAAACATGGTGGTCCGATATCGTTGGTGTAAGAAGGGAGTCATCAGAATAACAATGAGCATTTTAAGTGATGATCAACACTTATCAATCAATTAATGAGTCACATGAACCGGGTTGGCATTATTTCTAATAAGTTGATGTGATTTGACACAGTAACTATGAATTATATCAATGTTAATGCTACTACGCCACACTTTCTGTACCCCTCCATGAACTAAAAGTTATCCCCCACCATCAGAACCGGGTGACTCAATCTTCGAAATTACAGTGCTGTAGCTGGTAAGAGTCACACAACATCTACCTATATCAATTCGAGGTGCAGGTCATTGCTTGAAGCCCTCAATATACGGGCTTCATTCAGTCATCTCCGGCACGACGTTTAGACTCGCGGTTCGAGCACTGAGGGTGCGATCTGTTTCTCCAAGAGCAAGCCGACCCTTAACAACCACGCGAGTAAATATGGCGACCAACAGTGGCCGAGGAAACCCAAGTTTGATACAGCCTTCTGGATCAACAATGCTGATACTAATCATAAAATCATAGTCGCCGCCAGCGAGGGCATTCAGGACGCTACCAGCACCCCTCCAGCCGTTCCCGCCGCGGAGAAAAAGGAGATTGTCGAGTCTGCCACCGGTGCACACGCTACAGGTCAGGATGCCGGCGCAGCAGCCGCCGCCGGTGCGCCCAAGGTGAAGACCGAGAAGGAGTGTATGTAATACGCAGTCCATTGACACTTTTCGATGCATCCCCTGACATGATTTCACAGTGGAAAAAGAACGAAAGAAGGCCGAGAAACAGGCCAAGTTCGAAGCAAAGAAGCAAAAGGCTGCTGCCACCGCCCCCAAAGCTGCCAAAGAAAAGAAGCCTAAGGAAAAGAAGGTCGAGGAGGAGCCTCTCCCCGAATACGTCGAAGACACCCCCGAGGGCGAGAAGAAGCGAATTCGATCATTTGAAGACCCCCATTTCAAGGCTTACAACCCCATTGCGGTCGAGTCTGCATGGTATAGCTGGTGGGAGAAGGAGGGTTTCTTCAAGCCCGAGTTCAAGCCCGATGGCAGTGTCAAGGATGAGGGCAAGTTCGTCATTGTTCACCCTCCTCCCAATGTTACTGGTGCTCTGCACATGGGTCACGCTCTCGGTGACTCGCTTCAGGATCTCATGATTAGATGGAACCGTATGCAAGGCAAGACTACCCTGTGGTTGCCCGGATGCGATCATGCTGGCATCTCTACGCAGAGCGTTGTTGAGAACATGCTTTGGAGAAAGGAGGGCAAGACAAGACATGACCTTGGCCGTGAGGAATTCGTTAACACTGTCTGGAAGTGGAAGGACGAATACCACAAACGCATCAACAAGGCCCTGACCAGTCTTGGAGGATCTTTTGACTGGAGCAGAGAGGGTACGTCAGCCCCAAGCTTGTTGGAGGAGAGAAATTGCTAACGGAAACCAGCTTTCACCATGGACAAGAACTTGTCTGCCGCCGTTACAGAGACCTGGGTCAAGCTTCACGAGGAGGGAACTATTTACCGAGCAAACCGACTTGTTAACTGGTGCACGAAGCTTAACACTGCACTTTCCAACCTTGAAGTCGTCAACAAGGAGTTGACTGGCCGTACCCTGCTCGAAGTCCCTGGATACGACAAGAAGGTCGAATTCGGCGTCATTGTCCACTTCAAGTACCCCATTGAAGGTTCCGATGAGCTTGTCGAGGTCGCCACCACCCGTATTGAGACTATGCTTGGTGATACCGGTATTGCTGTCCATCCCAAGGACGAGAGGTATAAGCACCTTATCGGAAAGACTGCCATCCACCCCTTTATCGAGGGCCGCAAGCTACCCATCATCGCCGACGAGTATGTCGACATGGAATTCGGTACCGGTGCCGTCAAGCTTACTCCAGCTCACGATCCTAACGATTTCACTCTCGGCCAGAAGCACGGCCTTGAGTTTATCAACATCTTGACCGACGATGGTCTTATGAACGAGAACACCGGCGCTTACAAGGGCCAGAAGCGATTCGATGTCCGTTACGCTATCCAGGATGATCTCAAGGCCAAGGGTCTATATGTTGACAAGAAGGACAACGCCATGAAGGTCCCTCTGTGCGAAAAGTCCAAGGATATCATTGAGCCTCTTCTGAAACCCCAATGGTGGGTCCGCATGAAGGAACTCGCTGAGCCTGCCTTGGCTGCTGTTCGAGACGGACGCATTAAGATCCGACCAGAGACTGCTGAGAAGAGCTACTTCCGGTGGCTTGAGGACATCAACGACTGGTGCATCAGCCGGCAGCTCTGGTGGGGTCACCGATGTCCCGTCTACTACGCTAAGATCGAGGGCGGCGCTGGAGATATCCCTGAGGAGAAGCTCTGGTTTGCCGGCCGAACACGAGAGGAGGCTGAGGAGAAAGCTAAGGCTGCACTCCCTGGCAAGACATATACACTTGAGCAAGATGAGGATGTTCTCGACACATGGTTCTCTTCTGGACTCTGGCCCTTCAGCACCCTCGGCTGGCCCAACAACACCCACGACCTCCAAACTCTCTACCCCACAGAGGTCCTCGAGACAGGTTGGGATATTCTCTTCTTCTGGATTGCCAGAATGATCATGCTCGGTCTCAAGATGACGGGCGATATCCCATTCAAGGAGGTCTATTGCCACAGTCTTGTTCGAGATTCAGAAGGTCGCAAGATGAGTAAGAGTTTGGGTAACGTCGTTGATCCCCTGGATGTCATCTCAGGTATCCAGTTGCAGTCTCTCCACGACAAGCTTCTGCAAGGTAACCTACACCCCAGCGAGGTCACAAAGGCCACCAAGTATCAGAAGACTGCCTTCCCTGAAGGTATCCCCCAGTGTGGTGCTGATGCCCTGCGATTCACCATGGTCAACGCCACAACCGGTGGTGGTGATATCAACCTGGATGTCAAGATTATCCACGGATACCGCAAGTTCTGTAACAAGATCTTCCAGGCTACCAAGTATGTTCTGGGAAGTCTCCCCAAGGACTTCACTCCCTCGACGTCAGGGGTTGTCCGTGGCGAAACTCTTGCCGAGCGGTGGATTCTTCACAAGATGAACACCGCGGCCAAAGAGATCAACCGTGCTCTTGAGGATCGCGAGTTTTCCAAGTCAACATTGATCGTCTACCGCTACTGGTACAACGAGCTTTGCGATGTCTACATCGAGAACTCAAAGGCCATCATCCGTGACGGTACTCCAAAGGAGCGTGAGTCTGCTATCCAGACTCTCTATACTGCTCTCGAGGCCGCTCTCACCATGATCCACCCTTTCATGCCCTTCATTACTGAGGAGATGTGGCAACGAATGCCCCGGCGACCTGAGGATCAGACCAAGTCTATCATGGTCGCGAAGTACCCCGTCTACCACGAGCAGCTTGATGACCCCGAGTCTGAGCGCGCTTACGAGCTTGTTCTAGGCTGCTCCAAGGCTGCTCGCTCACTGATGGCTGAGTACGCCCTCAAGGATGAGGCTGAGGGTAAGTGCTATAACCCTGTGATCCTGTAAACGATTTTTACTGACTCATTCATAGTTATCATCCAGGCTTACAACGATACTGCTCTCACTACCGTTAAGGATCAGTCGTCTTCTATTAAGACCTTGAGCGGTAAGGGTATCAAGGGAGTCGAGATCCTCACCCCCGATGCTACTAGACCCGCCGGGTGCGTCGCCTATCCTGTCTCAACCGAGGCCTCCGTTTTCCTTCACGTAAAGGGCCGCGTTGACCTCGATGCTGAGATCGCCAAGGCGCAGAAGAAGCTCGACAAGGCCAAGAGCAGCATCCAAAAACAGGAGAAGATTCTCAATGATCCTGGCTACCTTGAGAAGGTCTCAGACGCCGTCCGCGAGACAGACGAGAAGAGATTGGCAGATGCCAAGCAAGAGCTCAACAGCTTCGAGGAGACCATCAAGCAGTTTGAGCAGCTAAAGCTGGAGTAGATAAGATAAGATAAGATAAAAGGAAGACATGTGAAAGAGTGTGTGCTTTGCAATGAGTGTGCTTCAGATGTAGAAAAGAATTCATGGGAGATGTGGAAGTGATATTTATAAATGGGTTCACTCTGCGGGTTCTTTCTTCTAGTTGATGAGACTAATGAATTTTTCCATTTCAATGATTTTATGTCGCCTAAATTATTGTCCAGTATCAGTTTCTACCAGCCTCCTTTCCCAAGCCCTTCTTCCTTATCTTTCCTTGATCCTCCGCCGTCACCACGTACTGGTTTTGACTGTGCGGCCTCATGTCTCTTCAGCTCGTCTGGCACCTTGGAGATGGAGCTCTTGCTGAGGATTTGCTTGAGATCGTACATGGTATCAGCGTCCTCAGGACCCAGAAACGTAATGGCAACACCACTCTTGCCAGCACGACCTGTTCGACCGATACGATGTGTGTAGCTATCGATTTTAGGGGCCATATTGAAATTGACGACGAGGGAGACATCGGGAACATCGATACCACGGCCAGCAAGATCAGTCGCAACGAGAACTTGTGTCGTGCCATTGCGCACTGACTGGAGAGAAGCTTCCCGCTGTTCCTGAGTCTTGGAACCATGGAGTGTGGCAACCGTCCAGCCCATCTGCTTGATATCGCGGGCGACAGCATCACAGTTGCGCTTGATGTTGACAAAGACAATGATGGGTGGCGCAAAATCATTCGAGGCAAGTATCTCCTGCAGACGCTTCTTGCGACGGTCCTCACCGGGAATGAACTCGACACGCTGCTCGACAGTGTCAACGGCTTCGCCTGCGTTACCAATGGTGACGATAGCTGGACGGCGGAGGTACTTCTTCGCAATCTTTTCCACCTGAGGCGGCATAGTTGCTGTATACATCATAGTCTGTCTGTAACGATCGTTTCCACCTAAATAACGCTTCATTTTTGTTGCATCTTCGGCATCTTCCGTATCCGGCTTCTCGTTGTTAACAGGTAGTGCTTCGAGAATCCTGTTAACAGGTTCTTCAAAACCCATGTCGATCATACGATCTGCTTCATCCATAATGACATAGCAACATTGTGCTAGGACGAGCACTCGTCGATCGAGACAGTCAATAAGACGACCCGGTGTAGCAACGATAATCTCAGCACCATCGCGCATGTTGTATATTTGTTCCTCGATAGAGTGGCCACCGACAATGCTCACAACGCGAAAGCCGAGAGGACCAGCAAACTTCCTGGCTTCAGACTCGATCTGCTGCACCAGTTCTCGAGTCGGGGCCATGATGAGAGCGTAGGGGCCGTCGTTCTTATTGAGCTCGTCAAGGGGCGGTAGATCAGAGATATAGACTAACAGCGGTAGTAGGAAGGCGGCTGTCTTTCCGGAACCAGTGACAGCTACACCGATGAGATCGCGGGCTTGCAGCGCGATAGGGATTGCAGCTCGTTGAATGGGCGTCGGCTCCTTGTAACCCACATCCTCGACAATGTTGAGTAAGCGCTTAGGGAGATTCGATTCTTGCCAGCTGCGCATGGGGTTCGGAATCATGCCACCCTTTGTAGCGATTCCAAAATCTTCTTTGAAAATACGCCAATCCCGCTCGCGCATATCTTCTAAAGACTTTTCAGACCATCGCTTGCCCAGTCCTGTTCGATCAGCTCGTTGTCTCGCTTTGTCGCGTGCTCGGAAGAAGTCTTCCATGATGCCCTTTGCTCTCTCTTTTCCATTCTCTGGATCTCTCTGCTCTATCATTCGAGCTCGTTTGCGAGCGCGCTCCTCGGCTTCATCGTCGAATTCTCCACCAACACCGGCGAATGATCCATTGTGGTTGACGGCCTGTCGAGTATATAAGGGATCGTTGTCGCGTGACGTGTCTTCATCAGCGTCCCACTCGAAATTGAACTTTTTCTCTGTTGTTCGCATTCGTTTCTTCTTCGCCGAAAAGTTGGACTGTTGGTTAACTTGGGGCCCCAGGTATCGTGATCGGAGGAGAGTGGCCTCGATATCCTCTGCAGACTGCTTATCCGTAGCCTGTTTATCTCCCTTCCGACCTTCTCTCCCCCTGCCCCTCCCTCGCCCTTGGTCTCGATATCCGTCTCGATCACGGCCATTCTCCTGATTCATAGCCTTGGGGCCCGTCGGTACGCGCGATGATCCATTCGTAGAATCGTTGTGCCTTGAAGAGCCGTTCGATCTGGCGGCCCATTTTTGCTCTTCCTCTCGCCGTTTCTGCGCGTCTTCGGAAGCCTTGCGCTTCTGCTCGTCTTCCTCCTTCTTTGCCTTTTCAGCTGCTAGTCGCTCTCGTTCGGCCTTGGGGATGAACCTAGGCTTTGCGGCGGCGGCATCCGCAGCCTTCTTTTGCCGCAAGATTTCTTCGATATCGAGAGGCATTTTTGTGTGATGGAAGAAAAGAAACAATAGAGCGATATGTTATTACGAGATTTCTATTAGGCAGTCGCCCACCACAAATAGAAGTGATGACTGATGATTTGCTGTTGAATGACAGAGTTGACAAGGCTGAGGCAGTATGGGTCTAGCTCTAGGTGGTGCTATGACGAATCATTGGCTGATAAACAACAATGGGGGTCCACCTGCATGGGCGAGCCGGGGGTCTATCTGAAAACTTGGGGAGCGTAAGGTAGCCTTGAAGATTGGAAAGCTTCAAATTCGTGATCATTCTTTCGGTTCCGGGGCATGCAATTGATTGCCCTTCAGCACGGCAAATCATAGCAAATCACCATGGCATCAACATCACAGTTCATCGGGCTTGCAAAGTCGCTGCCCGCACCACTGCAGCGCTTCTTCGCCCGCTATCCTCCCGCCGCCATCCTCCCCGAAAACACCCCAAAGACCCGATACCAGGAGGAGAGACCGAACCCTTTCCGCTTCTACAAGCACCCAGTGACAGGTAAATGGCAGGACCCTGTCTACTCGCAGCGTCGCCAGGCTGAGCTGGTCAAGATGGCCCGTGAGAACGGCGTCGAGGATCTGCTGCCAGAAACACGTAAGGGCACTGAGTACAAGCTGGCTCACCGTGTTGAGCATGGTCTGAGAGTCAAGGGTACTGGTGTGGGACAGAAGGTCAAGGGTCATATCCACGAACGACATATGATTGCAAAGTACGTGGACGGTCCCATCACGGCGATCACAGACTGGCTGGCTATGTCCTGTGATGAGCCTAGAACAACAATGACTAACCATACTGCAGGATGGAGACAAGAAGGAAAGCCATGTTGGATATGCCCAGTCTTATCAAGCGCTGGAAGAGGGTAAGATCAAAGATTGACTGCCTTGATCGTCCAAGGGAGCATGTGTTGCTAACTACACTAACAGGTGGGCAAATACGGTTGGACCAAGTTCCCCAAATAAACAAGAAGAAGAGAGATGGAATGACTGCTTTGGCGCGCCCTGTACATTCACCATGTATTTTTATGTACAACAATATCAGCGACCGTCTTGTCAAAGAACGATTGTGCACTCAAGATCCAGCTTCCCTTTCGTAAATTACAGGCCACCCAACTACCATTGCGTCTGGAGGTTCTGGGACATGAATCTCCTATCTTCTACACCAACTAACATTAATATGGCTCTCATTTCTCCACGTAACCCAAGGTAGATAGATATCTGCGATTTCACAACAGCTCCATCCATCATCTGTTGAATGCGTATCACGTGATATCAGGCATTGAAGCCTTCAAGCTTTTAGTTGTCCAGAATTCACTTGACAAACGCGCATCTGTATAACTCGACCCCATAGCATGGCCTCACCAGAAGTGGCAACGCATTACCAAGTCCTCAACCTCACACCCACGCTACTCGACACACAGCATGATTCAACACCCCTCATAAAGCGCGCCTATCACCGGGCCCTCCTCCGTAACCACCCAGACAAAGTCACAAATTCAGATCCATCCTCTGTTTGCTTCACAGTCGACCAAATCACAACTGCTCTCACCATCCTTTCCGACCCTTCTTGTCGGGCAGCTTACGACGCCGCGCTGCGAGTGTCTCGCCCGAGCGAGAAGAGAGATGGCTCTTTTCAGATCGGCGTGGAAAGTGTTGACCTAGATGATCTGGCATTTGATGAGGATCAGGAATGCTGGTACCGCCCTTGTCGCTGTGGGAATGAGCATAGCTATGAGTTTTGCGAAGCAGACTTGGAAGAAGTGAGTGATGAGGGGGAGCTTGTGGTTGGCTGTCTCGACTGTAGTTTGTGGCTTCGAGTTCACTTTGCCGTTATTGAGGATGAACAGGAATCACATCCTTCAAATAAAACTTCGAAAGATAAGACTTGACTTTACGGCCTCCTCATCATCAGATTATGGTTGAACCCAACCCATGACAGAGTACTCTTGTCCGCATATATCTTGGCAAGGGCATGAACTGTGCCGGGATCAACGATCCAAGAACCCGGCCAGCAATCAAGCAAGATACCTGGCACCGCAACCTGGTGTTGTTGCTTGTATGCCAAAAACCCAATTCAGTTTCTTCAGCTGCGTCATCACTAGTCATATATTTCGTGTATTGAAAGTAATTTTAGTATTTTTATTGTCCAGACGGCCAACGCATTAACAGTCTAAAAGCAGAACGTAAAAGTGCTCTGTTGTAGACTCTCCTTGCCAGCCCGTTGGTGAAAAAGTCAGCCCTTCCATGGCCATTGTCTGTACTGAAACGATGCCGAAGCTCTTGATCAAAAACGAGGTCTTCCGTCCACACTCCGTAGACACCAGTCCACCTGACACCTGCATAGACAAATCACTAGTCGACTCCTTACTCGGCCTTAGGCTCCTCAGCCGGGGCAGCTGGCTCCTCGGTGGCAGCCGCAGGTGCGTCCTCCTTGGGAGCCTCAGCCTGACCAGCAGCGGAGGTCTCGGCCTCAGAGGAGGTCCAGAGAGTCTGTCACTGTGTTAGCTGTCGTCGAATAGGTGAAAAAGAGCAATCCGGAAACTCACAAGGTTGTCACGGAGCAGTTGCATAATCAGTGTAGAGTCCTTGTAGCTCTCCTCGCTCAGGGTATCGAGCTCTGTGGATTCCATGTCAGTATAACGTTGGCCAATTGGAAGCAGTCCACGGGTCGTACCAGCAATAGCGTCGTCAAATGCCTGCTTGGCCAAGTGGCAAGCCTGGTCAGGGGCGTTGAGGATTTCGTAGTAGAAAACTGAAAAGTTAAGGGCAAGACCCAGGCGGATAGGGTGGGTGGGAGGGAGCTCAGTCTGGGCAACCTCAGTAGCAGCCTTGTAGGCCTCGAGGGACTTGTCGGCAGAGTCCTTGCGACGGTCACCGATGGCGAACTCGGCAAGGTAACGGTGGTAGTCACCCTTCCTGCAAGACTGGTCAATAAAAGTATGTGACTGGATGCTACGAGTTTGCGCCTACATCTTGTGGTAGAAAACCTTGGACTCGCCAGACTTGGCAGAGGGAATAAGGTGCTGGTCGAGAACCTCGAGAATGTGA